>NC_142823.1:7696973-7847894 GCF_057945365.1 Rhopilema esculentum | reverse complement strand
AATGATTGGGATCTTGGCTCTGTTCGCTCATGTAAAGAGCTTTTCGCGTTAAGATAAAAACGCGTATTCAATTTCTGTGTGCTTGCCTTTGCATTGCATAAAAAATTAAAGGAGTTTACAAAGGGAAGGCATAGATCAAGAGACAACAAACAAAGTTGCTCAATGCTGATGACCAGGAAATAAACCTTTTATCAGGTCTTGAAATAGTCGCCTTGCAATTAGGAAATGTCAATACCTTTAATTTGTTTGTGGCAATCGGAAGAAGCCATTTCCTTGATAAAAAAGGCATCGAAAAAGATGCGAATTGGCATCATGATGTTGACACATTGATAGCAGGCAAGGCTCCTTCGACTGTCCCTGTTTTTGGTTGAAGTTTCTGCTTTTCGAATGAGGTGAGTTTGACCCCGTTTATTCAGGGAGGTTCTTAGCACATGTCACTGACAGGTAAAACGCTTGACACATGGTTCCCGGAAGACCCTGTTCAGTTTCTGGGCAGCAAACGCTTAATAACTCTAACAGTAAAAGATAAGACTTATCTTGATAAATTTCGGACACAAAAAACCTGTGTTACCAAATTGAAACCTCGGATACAAAGATGCATAGATTCTGAAATGAAACGTTTTAAATAATGACATGAAATTAAAATCTTGGATACACAGGACCTATGCTCAGAACTATGATACTGAAAAAGGTTGAGCCATTCATAGCATTTGAAGGAAGTCCTCTCTAACATGGTGTTTCCCTCTTCTACCCTTTCGATCAGCGAGGGCTGCCGGAGGTTCGTCTGACGTGTCTTCCTCGTCCGAGATCCTTGCAGATAACCGAGACCTTGGTGCTGATTGAAGGCCTCGGTATCGGCTACAATAGACGGGAAATTGGGCGTGCTTGGGCGTGGCACCTACGTCACAGTGACGTCAGAAGGGGCAAAAGCACCACATGTTACCAGGTATGTGCCAGACGAGTGGTAAAAATGAAAAATTTGGGACCAAGTGGTAAGTGGTCGCTATATGGTGTAGTTGTGATTTTCGAAGGGGCTTGGCGGTACCAGTTACGGTTGCGCTGCTGTGTGCAAAAAACAAACAAAAAAGGGATAAAAATTGGGTACACCAGATAAATTTCTTTGACCCAGTGCTCGTCCTGGTCAGAACACAGAGACAGAATCAATCTTGTACAAAACGATTAAACTTCGGTCGCAGATACGAATACTTGGAGATCAGACATCATTTTTTTCGTTTTTTGTTATGGATTAATGATACAGGACGCAAAAAATAATAATCTGGTACTAGAATGTGATGGCAGCAACCAAACTATTTCATGTTAAATGAAAATTTCGAAATAAGATCTCAAGCAGATATTGTTCTGGTCTTTTTAATGAGAAGGCTTACCTTCTTCCTCCCGTGTTAAGAAAAGGCGACTCATGCGAAGAAAAGAAAAGCTAAAGGGAAAACTATAATTTACTCTAGTAGACGGAAGCTGTTGTGCTACTGTTATTTACAGGGAAATTATTCAAGGCATGCGTGACTGGGGAGAGAATTCGTTAGATAGCAACACGAGGCTGTGTCTGCAGCGGAAAGATCTGCAGGTCGAAGCGATTTGTTTTTTAAATTTCGACAGAGGCAGCGTCGCCATAGTTGAGTGACAGGAACTGAAAAGTTTATAAGCATCCACTTTTTAATTAGATAATTGATTAAACAAATCATAAGATGAAGATTTGTACATGTATCCTTGGCAATCATCTAATTATAGAGATGGGAAAATTATTTTGTAACTTACAATTATTATGATTCGTGTTTCTGAAAATTTTTTTTTGAACAGTTTGTCTACATTCAATCTCCTAGATTTTGAGCGTTTTTTGCAGTCACACTTTCTTTTATCTAGACTAGTAGAAAAAACCATACTATTTGAAAATTTACTCTCAAAATACAAAACCAAAGCGGATTTTATCAACAGTTCAACTGATCCACTGGAAAAGGAATCGAAAAGTGTTTTTCAGTGGTTTTTGAAACAAATTATTGAACGCAGTTGTTGAAAAAAGGAACAGCATTAAGTACAGCCAAGCCTCAAGTGTCAAGTTGAGGGGTTGAAAATTTACTTAATATTCTGAGAAGGTAATATGAAACATTTTCAAATACAGCACATTTAAAAGACAAAACTCTTCGACAAAACTAGCGAATCTTCGCTTCAAAAAGGATTATGTTCTATAGCTACACCTAACGAAAACATATCAGGCCCATCTTGTCGGCAAATTTCTCTTCCATAACCCCCCCCCCCTCCCCCTTATCAGTACAATTCAGTGGCAACGTCCCTTGGTGCCTTCCTAAGATTGGATTGAACAGATTGAAAAAAAACAGATACGGCAGCAAGGAATATGAATAAAAAAATGGAAAGAAATAGATTGAATCGAGCAAAAGTATTAAATACTTATTAAAGAAAAATGAAGTGTATCCAGTCAACAATTAATATTTCGTTCGAATGATATTTGAGATAGCTTCTGGAATGCATCGTGGGCATTTGGACACATGGGTACATTGTTCACAGGAAATATAACATGTCAGAATCTCGCAGATACATTAATAGAATATTGTGGTAAATTTCCTGCAAGCCCATAACTTAACGCACCTTAAAGAATAACTCCTTAAAGAATATCGCAAACTGAAGTTATATCCTCTTTTTTTATAAGAACCAGTATATTTCAGTTCAGACTGACTGTTCTTAATTGTTTCGAAAATCTGAGGCTGGATTGTTCTTAATTTGTTCTTAATCTAATAGGGTGTAAGCAGTGCGAGTGCTAGCTTTTTCACTATAAGGAGGTGTTCAGGCCTCATTTGCCAACAAAGTGAGTAAGACAACCTTCATTCGCCGAAAAGTTTGAATATCCGACGAAAAAGTACCCACTCATCGCTAAAAATCCTCGATTTTGAGAAAAAACGTTGTTCTAAATTGCATTTTGCAGAAGCTCAGCCTCAGCTTGTTCTTAATTTGTTTTTAACTTTTGACCAATTTTGAGGCTCGTGTTCTTAAAAAATTGTTCTTATAAAAAAAGTGTGTATTTCAGAAATGGTAGAGGCGATTTTAAGGAATTTTTTAAATTGCGATGAACTTTATAAAAAACATGTTATTTCATT
This sequence comes from Rhopilema esculentum, assembly GCF_057945365.1. NCBI lineage: Eukaryota > Metazoa > Cnidaria > Scyphozoa > Rhizostomeae > Rhizostomatidae > Rhopilema > Rhopilema esculentum. The sequence goes on along the minus strand of NC_142823.1, from coordinate 7,844,769 downwards.
ACTATAAACAGCTATATAAACTACAGTCTGTATCATTTTGTTCATCTTTCTTAAATAATGGTTTTGGTAAACAATGGATTCCAAATTTTTACGACTGTAGAAAAGACCCTGGTTTGTCGAAATGACGAAATGTCTTTTAGAAAACAGCTCAACATGCTAAACTTATTTGCCCTATCAAACTTGCTTTAGAAAACAAGTACTGGAAATTCTGAAAAATGTTTAATATTTCAGTTTTGGAAGATAATTTGAAAAAAGACAGAACTCCAAAATCAAGTGAAAAACAAAATTCTTCAAAGTCTCACAAACTCTTCGGACGACATGTGACATCAAAATTAAAAAAATCTTAAGAGGAAGGTTAGGTGAAGTTTGATTTTGTTTCAAAGCGAAGGAATTCTGCAATATTGCTCTGTCACATGTGAAGATAAAGAAAAAGAATGCTATTCTTAGAGCTGTGATCTTAATAAGGAAATTGATACAAAGCAGCTCAGTGAGCGAATATTTCTATTGTAGGTGTGTCCTCTTAAATATTTCAAAGCAATTAAGATTTTAAATTCACATTTAAACGTGAAAACGGTTTACTAAATAGTGAACATGTCTAAAATTTCACTAATTAAGAAAAGCAGTCGTCTCTCATTTTAGGAAAATACAAAAAGCAACTCAAAGTTAGAAAAAAACATTCACTAGGTGGGTCATTTGAAACATTCTAAGTAAAAAAATTTTAAAAGTGCATCATAAACAAAGACCGTTGCTATCTAAAATCAGTCGTTCACTCCGCTTTCACAAGATCTCACGTTAATTATATGTTTGGAAGAATATCTACATGCAAATCGAAGCTCAAATCACCCATAATGTGAACTTGTTAGTAACAATGGTGCTCTTGAAACTACATAAAGAATAAAACTGTTTGTGCACTGTGCACATTGCGCAACAGCAAATAAGAGTAAGATCTGCATCAGCAACAAACACTGTTATTAGCCGTGGAATACAGTACAGTACAATTCAGTATAGTATAATACTGTATAATAGAATAGCAGTACAGTACAAGACAGTACAGTACAAGACAGTACAGTACAAGACAGTACAGTACAAGACAGTACAGTACAAGACAGTACAGTACAAGACAGTACAGTACAAGACAGTACAGTACAAGACAGTACAGTACAAGACAGTACAGTACAAGACAGTACAGTACAAGACAGTACAGTACAAGACAGTACAGTACAAGACAGTACAGTACAAGACAGTACAGTACAATCCAGTACAGTACAATCTAGTACAGTACAATCCAGTATAGTATAATACTTTACAAAAAATAGCAGTACAAGACGGTACAGTACAAGAAAACACAGTACAAGACAGAACAAGACAGTACAATACAATACAGTACAGAAAAGTACAGTACAGTACAGTACAGTACAGTACAGTACAGAACAGTACAGTACAGTACAGTACAGTACAGTATAGTATAGTACAGTACAGTACAGTACAGTACAGTACAGTACAGTACAGTACAGTACAGTACAGTACAGTACATTACAGTACATTACAGTACATTACAGTACATTACAGTACATTACAGTACATTACAGTACAGCCTACCAATACAGTAGATGCCCCAAGCACTTTTGTACGTATCAAATAGAAAAAGTAGAAACACTTACCTTTGTTGTGTTTCTTAGGTTATGAGGGAATCGAGAGGAGAGTCCAGCAATTTGAAACACGTCTATCATATGAACTGATCTCACCGTATATAAGTCTAAACTGGAATAAAAACGATAGCATCAGAAATCAACAGCCAATAGATAAGACTACAGTCTAGATGCGACTCTCACGAACAACTTTTCAATGCATTTCTAAGATAACATCAAAATATATTAGTAAGGTTCTCAGGTCTTCTTGAAAACATACTTAATAACTAAACTAATATATCAGAAAGTCAAAAGTGATGACAAGTCCAGAGGGCACTTATCGTCCTTAAACAGACGGCCACGAATAACATGCCCTCAAAACAGTGCTGCAAAGGAAATTGGGCTCTGTCGCTAAAGCTATTTAACTGAGATAAGCAGATGTTTCATTATCGCTTGATGCATCACCAAGATAAACATTGTGTTAATCATAATCCTGAAGTCAATCATATTAATCACAATCATATCGATCACAGTCATGGATTTGAGTACAATCACGATAATTTCACTGTTACGTGAACACAATAATCCCACTGTTAAGTGAACACAATCATGAGTGTTATCATCTCACACTCGATCATGTTGCCAATTAAAACCTTTGGCAAAATCATTAAATCAACCATCAGATAGATCATCATCGCTCTTAACACAGTCATGTGGAAAATCATCGTATTCTAGCTCAAATTCAGAAGGACAACCTGCAACACAATAATCTAATGAAATCATCATTGAAACGACTATCTGAATCAGTATTATAACTGTTACGGTGTTGAACTCTAAGCTACCAGGGCACAATCATTGCAAATAATCGCCAACAACTTGAGATCATTTTGTCACACATAGTTAGCAGCAGTTTAATCATAGCAATGACAAGAATTAGCATCAATAACCAATAACCTAATCACTATCTTAAAAATGCTGGCAGATGGCAGATATGCTGAAATCAAGCACAAAAACAGAGGGTAGAATTTTATATGGAGAATAATGGGGTTATAAAAAATTTATTTCAAAGCATTTTGTATCATCATAAATTTCAGTAAAAAACAGAGATTGTGATGATAGTAAAAGAACTTGTTTTTAATGTAAAAGCACGTCCAAACATGAAAATGGGTATTTGTGTCATTTCCCATGTCAAATGTGGCGAAGCACTTGACCTTTGGCACACGAGTATGCTCCAATATCGACCTATAACAATCGCATCAAAACGCATTTTTCATACGTGAATCTAAACAAACTCTTTTAATCCCTACAACAATATGGCACAAACAGTACCATTTCCTACGAGCTTAAAACGCGTACTTGTCACTTCGCTCTTAAAAAAAGAAATCGATAACAAACCCTGACGTCATTAGCATTACAGTACAACGCGAGAAACCTGACCGAAATAGCATCAGAAACGACAATTCCTTCCTATCGCTTTCTACAAATTACTTAAAAAAAAGCAAGACACTTTTGTGATTTCTAATGATTTCTTATCTGCTTATGCAAATCTGATTTTGACGTCAGAAATTTTTTTTTCGTGCACTGTGAAGCACCACTGTAGGTGAGAAGCAGTTAAATGTTGCAAATTTGCCAAGATACAGTCATATGAGCACAGGTTTCCATTCTAAAACCAATGAACCAGACCAAAACGACACTAGCTAATCAACATTAAAAAGCTTTAATATAATATTTAGACATTTTAAAATATTTCAGATATAGAAAAGCCTTTCGTCTGAAACTCCTCAGAGTATAAATTTTGGAATAATGACCGAAAAAGTGTTGTTAAGTCAAGATAATAAAATCTTTAAAAAGCTCAGGCATTTCATTTGCCACACCTCAGACAATTTGCAACAAAATGTATTTCATTGTGTATTTCAGGTATAACGGTCAAAAGTGAAAGATTCCAAAAATACAAATATGTCATTGTTACTTGTGATGTACCTCTAAGAAAAATAAAGGGATGTGGATAGGCCAACTTGTAATGGCGAAGAGGATCGGCTGCGATTTGTAGGGAAAATTACAATATATTCTGCATGCTTATACCAAATGTTTTAATATTAGACCAAAGCAAACAGAGTTGACTCAAACTTGGCATTATGGCGAATAAGTTTACGAGCATCAGGCATGAAGGTAGAAAAATTATACGAACCTCTTGATTGCTCAACGACGAATACGAGGCCATGAAATTACAATCAACTTTGCATTGGTTTCTCCAAATCTAAAATTGAGAAAAATGACTATAATATGTTGTAAATAAGAAAAATAATACTACAATTAGGTAAACTACAAAATGAAATGAAATTTGGTTTGATAAAAATATAATAAAATATAATAAAATAATAAATGATATTACATAGGGTATAATATAATATAATATAATATAATATAATATAATATAATATAATATAATATAATATAATATAATATAATATAATATAATATAATATAATATAATATAATATAATATAATATAATATACTGTAACATTTATCTACATAATACAAAGCATAATGATTAACGTTAAAAATTGTCTAGCAATAGTACACACTCAAGAAAAAATGGCAAAAATCGTCACTGTTCTCAAAAGCTGTTCCAAGGAAAAACATGCGTGTTATGTGCATATAAACTACTCGTGATTTTGGCAATGACGCCAGCACGGAACTGACGCACAAGTAAGATAAATCTTGGTACAAAAGATGCAGGATTAGGAGAGATGATAATAAGTGGTCGCTGAATGGTTACGAATGGCAACAATAGACTGACGTCATTCAAGCCCAGGACTCGCAGCAATCGTGCAGGTGAACTGAAACGCTTTGGTAAGATTCCAACCGCGAAATTGAGAGCGGATGTGTGAATTTCTATGATTTACCAAACAGGGTATTTCAATTTAGCAGCTGGTGGCATGAGAGTCAATCGTGTTTTTGGCTTATGGCAATGGAAAATAACTCGAAAGATACAAATGATTGGTGCTGATTCTGTTTATGAAATTACGTCCTCTACAAAATGCAACACTTCCCATTTTTGGCCAGTCTTGTAATGAACCAAAATCTGAGCAGCGGAGCAATGGAATTATATAGTTGGAAGTCTGAAGGAAATGAATTGACCCAATCATGAATACACTATTTTTATGAGAAAAACACTTTCACGTTAAGCACTCCAGTTTCGTAAGGTTTTCAAGAGCTTCCAAACTCGACCTTTCTAAAGAGTTTTCTAATTTCTGCTGTCGTTATTTTTAACACTCAGAGCCCGTTATTTTATACTCAATTTTTATGCTAGGAAACCTTCCAACAAAACTTGTTGGGGAGGGCAGCTGCAAACAGTGTAACTCGTCAATGTTTTTATTGTTTTTCATGTTCATTCATTTTCCCTTCATCTTATTTTGAACTGCGTTAAAAAGTTTATTCTTTAACTTTGCATCATGTCGACATTAAGATATATGAAACTATTGGACATATTTCTTCGTAATTTTCGAATAGTCAAAATCCATTTTAGGGCCTGTTTATATGAGCAGAATTATTCTATGGGCTGGGAAGTGAGATCCAACCTTCCTATACAAAGCTTTGTAAGCCGTTCAGCTGTAAAACAGCTGTAAGTAAAGCATTCAGTTGAAATATCAAATAAGAAAGCATGAGCTTCGTCATGTTCATTTTAGAAGCGCGGAATTAAAAAAGAGCGTGGACAGTTTCTTCGGCAAATTGACGATGGTTGTAGTAATGAAAATTGGCGCCAACTTTCATTTCAAAAGAATTGTTTTGGCCTCGTTCCCATTCCCATTCCAATGCCTGAAGGACAGCTGGGAGGTGGGATAAAAAAGAAGCAATTTTAGCAATTTTAGGATAAAAAAGAAGCAATATTTACCAAACAGGGTATTTCAATTTAGCAGCTGGTGGCATGAGAGTCAATCGTGTTTTTGGCTTATGGCAATGGAAAATAACTCGAAAGATACAAATGATTGGTGCTGATTCTGTTTATGAAATTACGTCCTCTACAAAATGCAACACTTCCCATTTTTGGCCAGTCTTGTAATGAACCAAAATCTGAGCAGCGGAGCAATGGAATTATATAGTTGGAAGTCTGAAGGAAATGAATTGACCCAATCATGAATACACTATTTTTATGAGAAAAACACTTTCACGTTAAGCACTCCAGTTTCGTAAGGTTTTCAAGAGCTTCCAAACTCGACCTTTCTAAAGAGTTTTCTAATTTCTGCTGTCGTTATTTTTAACACTCAGAGCCCGTTATTTTATACTCAATTTTTATGCTAGGAAACCTTCCAACAAAACTTGTTGGGGAGGGCAGCTGCAAACAGTGTAACTCGTCAATGTTTTTATTGTTTTTCATGTTCATTCATTTTCCCTTCATCTTATTTTGAACTGCGTTAAAAAGTTTATTCTTTAACTTTGCATCATGTCGACATTAAGATATATGAAACTATTGGACATATTTCTTCGTAATTTTCGAATAGTCAAAATCCATTTTAGGGCCTGTTTATATGAGCAGAATTATTCTATGGGCTGGGAAGTGAGATCCAACCTTCCTATACAAAGCTTTGTAAGCCGTTCAGCTGTAAAACAGCTGTAAGTAAAGCATTCAGTTGAAATATCAAATAAGAAAGCATGAGCTTCGTCATGTTCATTTTAGAAGCGCGGAATTAAAAAAGAGCGTGGACAGTTTCTTCGGCAAATTGACGATGGTTGTAGTAATGAAAATTGGCGCCAACTTTCATTTCAAAAGAATTGTTTTGGCCTCGTTCCCATTCCCATTCCAATGCCTGAAGGACAGCTGGGAGGTGGGATAAAAAAGAAGCAAAATGCTGGAAGGTGGGATGAAATTTGCATGTAAATATGCGGTGATTTTATCCCACTTGCAAGCCCATATGCCGAGAGGTGGGATAACTTTGCGCATATAAACAGGCTCTTAGATATAGTTTCTGGCCATCCGTGAGGGGATATATTTTTAAAAATTTTCTTGCCGCCAACCACGATGGCGGCTTTCCCTAAACTCTTCATGACTTTGATATTTTGGCCCGTCCACATTCAAACAAGTTTCGCCCGCCCTGATCAACTAAGGATTTTGTGAACCAACTGACGGTTTACCGACCAAACATGAAGAATTGGGGGTAGGGGGTTGTCACATACCCTACAACCCCCTCCCCTAGCTACGCCATTGGATCACGATTTCAACAGAAATAAAAAACTTCAATGAATAATACCAGAGTAAAAACTTGAAAGTTTACCAAGTGTAGTCTTACCAAGTGAAAATTTTACAGCCTTGGTGTATGTGATGCGAATTATATGAAGAAATAACATAAAGGTAATAGCTTTTTGACATCGAAATTTTATCCGCAATAGTTTTGATTCATGAAGCAAACGATTAGTCCAATGTAACAAGCATTACTGACAAGCTTGACTAATTCCTGTTACATTCCATGTCCTTGACACCTACCCAACAACAGTAAATTCAAATGCAAACATTTCAAAAGCTAAATCTTTGATCCATGTCATACTGACACACTTCGATTGACCCCACCATACTTCATAGTCTTTTGTTCGCTCGCACGCGCGGCGAATCTCCCTTTTTGCGCGGAACCAAGGATCACAACCGGCTATCGAAAGCAAGCCAAATTTGTTTTCAGCGACCAAAGCAATTTCATAATACGCATGCGTACGTGTAGTCCATGTGCGCGCCAACAAAAAGATCGAAGTAGTGGGGAAGTTATTTGTCTTACCTAAAATACATACTTCAAGAAATAGGATTGTGGGTTGAAGGATGGGCAGAAGCTGACAAAAGTTACTTTAATGCTCCTCCTGTTGTGTCGGCTTGAATCAAGATATGAGATCGATTTTCATTTGTGTTTCACCGCTCTAGACAAAATTGACGTAACGTCTGTTGTTGCAGAGAAAGACTTTTCAAAACGTAACCGAAACATGAAACGCCAAATTAAATGTTTTGTCTTGTGAAGGGCAATATGGGTAGCAGCTCTGCCCATGTTATCGTTTAAATTTGGAAGGCAAGACGAAATACTTCCAGGGGATACCAAAAATAACAATAATTGCCATTCAAAGAAAAATCATATTCCACAAAGAACCATCAAAGAGTGAAAATTAAAGTCGAAACAAATTTCTTAAAACTTTAAGAATTCAAAGAAGAAAAGAGTGTTAGATTTTATCTTAGTCAAAAACCAGCTGCCTGGGAATGCGTTTTTAAATCGATCATCAGCGCCAGCCACCATCAGCAAGAATTCTACATAAATGACAATAACTTTGCTAAAATAATGGCAATTAATAAAGAAGATGAAAAAATACAGTTGTTTACTAAGCTTTCTGGGAAAGCAAAGATGCAATAAAAAAGAAGGGAGATAACTCAGATGAGCAACTGACATGGGTAAATTTAAATTTAGTTCAATTTCCCAGAAAAGGGTGGACGGTAAAAGGAAGAAAAGGTAGGCTTAACTTAACAATAACCTCGTATTAGTTCAACCTCATTATCGTATGTGTACAAGTCGCATAGGTCTTTTGTGTTAATAAGAGTGAATCGCTAACCTCACGCACGAAACGAGTCGAGTCGCCGCCTTTCATTCTCAAGTATCTGGATTACTCTAGAGTTGAGGGACACTGTAACATTAGGGGAGGCGGGACACGATGAAAAAATATAAAATAATCTTGATGGGACAAGGATAATACCATGTGGAATTTTATAGAGCGAGGTTGGCGAAGGGGTGCAGAATCACTTAATGAAGTACATGGAACGCATTCGACACTTAACAAGACAAGATAAAGAAATGTTAGAGAAATGAGTACTAAAAACAAAATGATAAAGAAGAAGGAGATCGAGCCAGACAATTGAATAAGAGAAAGAAAACAAAGATGAAGCAAAACGATGCAAAAATACTGCAAGCAAAGGGTGAAGATGAACTGCCTCATTCAATCTCGTCAAAGAAGATTATGAGCAACAACCCTGAACTACGATAGAAAAGACAACTAGAAAATTTGATATTGCAAAAATACTGCGAGCAAATAATGAAGATGAGCTGCTTCATTCAACCTCGTCAAAGAAGATTATGAGCAACCACCGTGAACTACGATAGAAAAGACAAAAGGAAGACTTGATATTGCAAAAATACTGACAGCAAATAATGAAGATGAGCTGCTTCATTGAAACTCGTCAAAGAAGATTATGAGCAACCACCCTTAACTACGATAGAAAAGACAACTAGAAAATTTGATATTGCAAAAATACTGCGAGCAAATAATGAAGATGAGCTGCTTCATTCAACCTCGTCAAAGAAGATTATGAGCAACCACCCTGAACTACGATAGAAAAGACAAAAGGAAGACTTGATATTGCAAAAATACTGACAGCAAATAATGAAGATGAGCTGCTTCATTGAAACTCGTCAAAGAAGATTATGAGCAACCACCCTGAACTACGATAGAAAAGACAACTAGAAAACTTGATATTGCAAAAATACTGCGAGCAAATAATGAAGATGAGCTGCTTCATTGAATCTCGTCAAAGAAGATTATGAGCAACCACCCTGAACTACGATAGAAAGACAACAAGAAAACTTGATATTGCAAAAATACTGCAAACAAATAATGAAGATGAGCTGCTTCATTCAATCTCGTCAAAGAAGATTATGAGCAACCACCCTGAACTACGATAGAAAAGACAAAAGGAAGACTTGATATTGCAAAAATACTGACAGCAAATAATGAAGATGAGCTGCTTCATTCAACCTCGTCAAAGAAGATTATGAGCATCCACCATGAACTACGAAAGAAAAGACAAAAGGAAGACTTGATATTGCAAAAATACTGCGAGCAAATAATGAAGATGAGCTGCTTCATTCAATCTAGTCAAAGAAGATTATGAGCAACCACCCTGAACTACGATAGAAAGACAACAAGAAAACTTGATATTGCAAAAATACTGCAAACAAATAATGAAGATGAGCTGCTTCATTCAATCTCGTCAAAGAAGATTATGAGCAACCACCCTGAACTACGATAGAAAAGACAACAAGAAGACTTGATATTGCAAAAATACTGCAAACAAATAATGAAGATGAGCTGCTTCATTCAATCTCGTCAAAGAAGATTATGAGCAACCACCCTGAACTACGATAGAAAAGACAAAAGGAAGACTTGATATTGCAAAAATACTGACAGCAAATAATTAAGATGAGCTGCTTCATTCAATCTCGTCAAAGAAGATTATGAGCAACCACCCTGAACTACGATAGAAAAGACAACTAGAAAACTTGATATTGCAAAAATACTGACAGCAAATAACAAAGATGAGCTGCTTCATTCAACCTCGTCAAAGAAGATTATGAGCATCCACCATGAACTACGAAAGAAAAGACAAAAGGAAGACTTGATATTGCAAAAATACTGCAAACAAATAATGAAGATGAGCTGCTTCATTCAATCTAGTCAAAGAAGATTATGAGCAACCACCCTGAACTACGATAGAAAAGACAACAAGAAAACTTGATATTGCAAAAATACTGCAAACAAATAATGAAGATGAGCTGCTTCATTCAATCTCGTCAAAGAAGATTATGAGCAACCACCCTGAACTACGATAGAAAAGACAACAAGAAGACTTGATATTGCAAAAATACTGCAAACAAATAATGAAGATGAGCTGCTTCATTCAATCTCGTCAAAGAAGATTATGAGCAACCACCCTGAACTACGATAGAAAAGACAAAAGGAAGACTTGATATTGCAAAAATACTGACAGCAAATAATTAAGATGAGCTGCTTCATTCAATCTCGTCAAAGAAGATTATGAGCAACCACCCTGAACTACGATAGAAAAGACAACTAGAAAACTTGATATTGCAAAAATACTGACAGCAAATAACAAAGATGAGCTGCTTCATTCAACCTCGTCAAAGAAGATTATTAGCATCCACCATGAACTACGATAGAAAAGACAAAAGGAAGACTTGATATTGCAAAAATACTGCGAGCAAATAATGAAGATGAGCTGCTTCATTCAATCTCGTCAAAGAAGATTATGAGCAACCACCCTGAACTACGATAGAACAGACAACTAGAAAATTTGATATTGCAAAAATACTGCGAGCAAATAATGAAGATGAGCTGCTTCATTGAAACTCGTCAAAGAGGATTATGAGCAACCACCCTGAACTACGATAGAAAAGACAACTAGAAACTTTGATATTGCAAAAATACTGCGAGCAAATAATGAAGATGAGCTGCTTCATTCAATCTCGTCAAAGAAGATTATGAGCAACCACCCTGAACTACGATAGAAAAGACAACAAGAAAACTTGATATTGCAAAAATACTCCAAACAAATAACAAAGATGAGCTGCTTAATTCAAACTCGTCAAAGAAGATTATGAGGAACCACCCTGAACTACGATAGAAAAGACAACTAGAAAACTTGATATTGAAAAAATACTGCGAGCAAATAATGAAGATGAGCTGCTTCATTGAAACTCGTCAAAGAGGATTATGAGCAACCACCCTGAACTACGATAGAAAAGACAACTAGAAACTTTGATATTGCAAAAATACTGCGAGCAAATAATGAAGATGAGCTGCTTCATTCAATCTCGTCAAAGAAGATTATGAGCAACCACCCTGAACTACGATAGAAAAGACAACTAGAAAACTTGATATTGCAAAAATACTGACAGCAAATAACAAAGATGAGCTGCTTCATTCAACCTCGTCAAAGAAGATTATTAGCATCCACCATGAACTACGATAGAAAAGACAAAAGGAAGACTTGATATTGCAAAAATACTGCGAGCAAATAATAAAGATGAGCTGCTTCATTCAATCTCGTCAAAGAAGATTATGAGCAACCACCCTGAACTACGATAGAAAAGACAAAAGGAAAACTTGATATTGCAAAAATACTGACAGCAAATAATGAAGATGATCTGCTTCATTGAAACTCGTCAAAGAGGGTTATAAGCAACCACCCTGAACTACGATAGAAAAGACAACTAGAAAATTTGACATTGCAAAAATACTGCGAGCAAATAATGAAGATGAGCTGCTTCATTCAATCTCGTCAAAGAAGATTATGAGCAACCACCCTGAACTACGATAGAAAGACAACAAGAAAACTTGATATTGCAAAAATACTGCAAACAAATAATGAAGATGAGCTGCTTCATTCAATCTCGTCAAAGAAGATTATGAGCAACCACCCTGAACTACGATAGAAAAGACAAAAGGAAGACTTGATATTGCAAAAATACTGACAGCAAATAATGTAGATGAGCTGCTTCATTCAACCTCGTCAAAGAAGATTATGAGCAACCACCCTGAACTACGATAGAAAAGACAACTAGAAAATTTGATATTGCAAAAATACTGCGAGCAAATAATGAAGATGAGCTGCTTCATTGAAACTCGTCAAAGAGGATTATGAGCAACCACCCTGAACTACGATAGAAAAGACAACTAGAAAATTTGATATTGCAAAAATACTGCGAGCAAATAATGAAGATGAGCTGCTTCATTCAATCTCGTCAAAGAAGATTATGAGCAACCACCCTGAACTACGATAGAAAAGACAACAAGAAAACTTGATATTGCAAAAATACTGCAAACAAATAACAAAGATGAGCTGCTTAATTCAAACTCGTCAAAGAAGATTATGAGCAACCACCCTGAACTACGATAGAAAAGACAACTAGAAAACTTCATATTGAGAAAATACTGCAAGCAAATAACAAAAATGAGCTGCTTCATTCAAACTCGTCAAAGAAGATTATGAGCAACAACCCTGAACTACGATAGAAAAGACAAGAAGAAAACTTGATATTGCAAAATACTGCGAGCAAATAATGAAGATGAGCTGCTTCATTCAATCTCGTCAAAAAAGATTATGAGCAACCACCCTGAACTACGATAGAAAGACAACAAGAAAACTTGATATTGCAAAAATACTGCAAACAAATAATGAAGATGAGCTGCTTCATTCAATCTCGTCAAAGAAGATTATGAGCAACCACCCTGAACTACGATAGAAAAGACAAAAGGAAGACTTGATATTGCAAAAATACTGACAGCAAATAATGAAGATGAGCTGCTTCATTCAACCTCGTCAAAGAAGATTATTAGCATCCACCATGAACTACGATAGAAAAGACAAAAGGAAGACTTGATATTGCAAAAATACTGCGAGCAAATAATGAAGATGAGCTGCTTCATTCAATCTCGTCAAAGAAGATTATGAGCAACCACCCTGAACTACGATAGAAAAGACAACTAGAAAATTTGATATTGCAAAAATACTGCGAGCAAATAATGAAGATGAGCTGCTTCATTCAATCTCGTCAAAGAAGATTATGAGCAACCACCCTGAACTACGATAGAAAAGACAACAAGAAAACTTGATATTGCAAAAATACTGCAAACAAATAACAAAGATGAGCTGCTTAATTCAAACTCGTCAAAGAAGATTATGAGCAACCACCCTGAACTACGATAGAAAAGACAACTAGAAAACTTGATATTGAGAAAATACTGCAAGCAAATAACAAAAATGAGCTGCTTCATTCAAACTCGTCAAAGAAGATTATGAGCAACAACCCTGAACTACGATAGAAAAGACAAGAAGAAAACTTGATATTGCAAAATACTGCGAGCAAATAATGAAGATGAGCTGCTTCATTCAATCTCGTCAAAGAAGATAATGAGCAACCACCCTGAACTACGATAGAAAAGACAAAAGGAAGACTTGATATTGCAAAAAAACTGACAGCAAATAATGAAGATGAGCTGCTTCATTGAAACTCGTCAAAGAAGATTATGAGCAACCACCCTGAACTACGATAGAAAAGACAAAAGGAAGACTTGATATTGCAAAAATACTGACAGCAAATAATGAAGATGAGCTGCTTCATTCAACCTCGTCAAAGAAGATTATGAGCAACCACCCTGAACTACGATAGAAAAGACAACAAGAAGACTTGATATTGCAAAAATACTGCGAACAAATAATAAAGATGAGCTGCTTCATTCAATCTCGTCAAAGAAGATTATGAGCAACCACCCTGAACTACGATAGAAAAGACAAAAGGAAGACTTGATATTGCAAAAATACTGACAGCAAATAATGAAGATGATCTGCTTCATTGAAACTCGTCAAAGAGGATTATAAGCAACCACCCTGAACTACGATAGAAAAGACAACTAGAAAATTTGATATTGCAAAAATACTGCGAGCAAATAATGAAGATGAGCTGCTTCATTCAATCTCGTCAAAGAAGATTATGAGCAACCACCCTGAACTACGATAGAAAAGACAACAAGAAAACTTGATATTGCAAAAATGCTGCAAACAAATAACAAAGATGAGCTGCTTAATTCAAACTCGTCAAAGAAGATTATGAGCAACCACTCTGAACTACGATAGAAAAGACAACTAGAAAACTTGATATTGAAAAAATACTGCAAGCAAATAACAAAAATGAGCTGCTTCATTCAAACTCGTCAAAGAAGATTATGAGCAACAACCCTGAACTACGATAGAAAAGACAAGAAGAAAACTTGATATTGCAAAATACTGCGAGCAAATAATGAAGATGAGCTGCTTCATTCAATCTCGTCAAAGAAGATTATGAGCAACGACCTTGAATTGCGATAGAAAAGACAACAAGAAAACTTGATATTGCAAAAATACTGCGAGCAAATAATGAAGATGAGCTGCTTCATTCAATCTCGTCAAAGAAGATTATGAGCAACCACCCTGAACTACGATAAAAAAGACAACAAGAAAACTTGATATTGCAATAATACTGCAAGCAAATAACAAAGATGAGCTGCTTCATTCAATCTCGTCAAACAGGATTATGAGCAACGACCTTGAATTGCGATAGAAAAGACAACAAGAAAACTTGATATTGAAAAAATACTTGGAGCAAATGGGTGAAGATAAAAATGAGCTGCTTCATTCAATCTCATCAAGCAGGATTATGAGTAAAGACACTGAACTACAATAGAAAAGACAACAAGAAAACTTGATATTCAAAAAATACTTGGAGCAATGGATGAAGATAAAGATGAGCTGCTTCATTCAATCTCGTCAAACAGGATTATGAGCAACGACGTTGAATTGCGATAGAAAAGACAACAAGAAAACTTGATATTGAAAAAATACTTGGAGCAATGGGTGAAGATAAGGATGAGCTGCTTCAATCAATCTCGTCAAAAATGAAGATAAGCAATGATATAAATTTCGGTAGATCAAAAAGACAATTGTAAACAAAAATAGAACTTTAAACAGGGTTGATAGAATCTCCACCATCATTATCATAAACAAAAGCCGTTTCACATTTGAGGATTGGACACTCTTTGGGGGGGGGGGGTGACTTATGACATTTTGGCCTATTTTAGAGACCTCTTATTTAAAGGGGGGCTGATTCAAGAATTCAAGGTGATCAGTTTTTCAAACAAAGAGATAATGGAAAAGAGTGAGAATTAGGAGCTGATCAAAAGGATTGACAAGAGCGTGAAATCCTGTGGGTGAAGAAATGAGTGATGACAAGTCATCTAAGCAGAGGTTAAAAAGCAACAGAATCGTTGTTTCTATCAAAACGGATCCATCTTACATAGCCATCCAGGTTCTCATAGGATACATTTGCAAATACTTATAAGACAAAACTTTCTTTTCGGTTCATGGCCTGCTCTTTTTCGCAAAAGAGCCACGAACAAACTACATCCTGCTGAGGAACAGATGCGAGTGCTAGTAGCAATCTAGAGCGGAGCCTTTGAAGCACATCCTTACTCAAAGTAATTAGTCTAAAAGACGGTTTAAACTGCAGGCTGAAACGCAATTAGCTTGAAGTTGTTGATGCTTTAAATATCGCTGCTCGTAATGTGAAAAGGCCTGCAGCTGACGATATTCAAAATACCTACAGAGAAAATATTCAGATTAAAACACAAAATATCTAAATTAAACTCGGAAACAAAGGAACTCTGTTGGGATTTCAAGTCACAAGGAGACCGAAAAGATGGTACCAGACCGGGCGTTGCTCAATATCTTTATCAAAATGTACAGGAAAACCCGTTCTAAATAGAGTCAGACTTTGCCCTTTCTTTTAGAATGAATTGAATGGAAGTTATTACGATGCTAAGCAATATTTGACTAAAGGAAAGTAGGTTGCGAATATAGCATAGAAATATGTAGTTAAATGAGCCTGTCTTCTAAGAATAAAGCGAGAAAATATGAATAGATAAATACAATACAAACCAAAACAATACAATACGATGCAATACAATACGATACGATACGATACGATACGATACGATACGATACGATGCGATACGATAGGATACGATACGATGCAACACCATACAATACAATACGATACAGTACAATAAAACACAATACAAAAAATATAATACAATACCATACAATAAAATAAAAGAAACACACAATACAATATAATCCAACACAATCCAACGCAATTCAGTACAATATCATGCAATACAATACAACAAAATGCAATACAATGACAAACATTGCAGTAAAATATAATCCTGTAGAATGCATCAAACACAATAGAACACAATACAATACAGCGCTACACAATACAATGCAATGCAATCGAGCCTAAAAGAACTCATTACAATAACAAACAATACAATGCAGGACTAGAAATTAGTGTAAAATTGAACAGAATACAATGCAAAAAAATACAAAACTGCACAATATAACACAATGTAATTCAATACGAGAAGAACTGAATCTGCATTAGAAGAAATAAATAAATGAAACACCTGAAGCAAGGCTGCTCCATTGCGTAAAGAATACAAAAGATGGAGCCTTGAAAACTTTTAACAAAGATGAGATAACGACAAACCAGAAATATTTAGTTTATCAGTGGCATCCGGTTGATCAAAGGTCATCTCCTCAAGACGGGAACCTTTCTTATCTATATGATAAGGTTTCCAGCATGGTTTATTATCGCCTAACGCATTTATAAGCATACACTCTGCTCACCAAAATCGATTAAAGTAAGAGACAGTTTGATAATTGTGACCTAAAGTTAATTAAACATATTTTTGCCTACAGGCATTTTTGAATAATATCTTAATTTAGTCCTAGAAGAAAGAAAAAACGTAGAGATTTTTTAGAAGGGTATAACAAAGTTGTTTCGTGATAGTTATTTCAAGTTGTTTTTGCACGTGAAGTTGTGTCAGGCTATGTTCACATTGCTCCATATTAATTTTTATCCGTTTTCACATCGATCCGTTTTACCTGTTCACACTGATCCGGATACATTTGAAAACGTTATGAAAACGATGAAGCGTTCACATTGCTCCGCTCTGGATAAAAAGGAAAACGCCACGAACTGGTTTACAGCACTTGCCACTGCTAATGAACTTTTCAAACAGCTCTTTGAGGTTGAACTTTTGAAGGTGGAGCAGTTTGAACGCAAGGCACAAACGGATACTTTTTAATCCGTTTTCATATGAATACGGAGCAGTGTGAACGGGGCCTTAGTGTAAATAGTCTCTACTGAAGTTTTAAGGTCATACGTCATCAATTTGTTTGCGGATAAGAATCCTCTCCATCCCTCCCCTAAGGACTCTAGAGTAGCTGTACTGTAGTGGTGATTTGTCATTCTACTTGATATAGAGCAGCTTATGATTTAGCTAGAATTGATAGCCTTAGTGATCTTTTGTTAGGTTTGACGATATTTTTCGCACTCTATGTACTTTATCCGTTTTATCTTAATCGATCTATTTACATGTTTTCCATGCACACGCTTATTCGCAAACTGCTAAACTGACTAGTACTACTGTTATGAAAGACTCTTACAAGTAATTGAAATAAGCCACTAAATAAACGTGTTATTCTCGGTTATTTAAAGTTATTTGATTGAAAGGAATTCGAAAATTACTATTCTTCAGTTGAGTACTTCAGTTTCTTAGTGTTCTGGAAATTTCAATACTCATTGTTTCTTAAGAGTTTCTTAATTATGATGTCATGAATAATGTTATGAAATGTTCGTGACCTTTTTTTAACACGTCAAGAGATTCCCTTCCCTTCTGATGTGGTAAGTATATTTTTATCCCTTATGTCTTAAATTCTAGGCCAACAGGGCTATTATGTTCTTGGATTTTACAAAATTTCGTTGTTCTCAGTTTTATCACGATTAATAGTTGCTCAATTTTTTTGCTTCGAGTACTGAAGTTTCTTAATTTTTTCTGACTGTCCAGTACTCGTTTCGTATAGCCAGTATCTTATGAAAAAGTGAGTGTAATATGGTCGCGAGTTCCAAACATTGCATAAAAATACAAAGTTGCAGAAGGCTCGATCTTGTGCACATTTCTGTGTATCAAATACAAATATTTTAGTGTTCCTAAAAATTGAGTTTATTCCTGCAAATCATATGATTACCTTTGGTCACTTTGATGATTTACTTTTGGTTAGATTTTTATTTACTTTTTTTCTTCTTATATACTAGATTTTAAAGCTAATTGTAATTTGGCTACGTATGTTTTTAAGCAGGGCACATTGTAAAGCAGTTACTTAAATTTACTGAATGTATTTACCCTGTCGAAATAAATCAATATGGAAAAACCAAATTCCTCGAGGGTGACGTCATGATGTCTTTGCTACTGTTACCAGTCATCCCGAACAACACACGTTGTCAGGAAATTGACTTAAGCTAGTTTCGATTTAACTAGGTACATTTATAAAAATATTTTAAAGCATTTTGTTTATACTCACAATTAAACAGTTAGTTTGTTTATAATATAATCTGAAGAATTCTGCTAAAGCTCCGATTTCATCGATATTTGAGAGAGCCCAGACTAGCACTTGGAAAGATCGCAACATCAAAATACCCAGTATAGAAAAAATCCTGTGTAATTATCTAACAACAGCCCTGGCGACATTTGCAGGGAAAGAATGGGAACAATAGCTTTGTCGAAGATTTACCGAGATGGAAAGACCCATGGAAAAGAAGGGGCATGAATAATTAAAGGCAGCAGAGAGAGAGACAAGGTGGAGTTTCAGCTGTTTGAATTAAAATAACCGTTCGTGTTTTGATTGAGGATTCCAATTGAGTAGTTGAATCTAGTGGAACATGATAATAACAGAGAAAATATAAAGTAAAGAAAGCAACAATAACAAGGCATATTTCTGTTGACTTGATTGTCCACCACAAAACCCAAGTCAATTTTCATTATTAGGCATGTAATTGAGTAGAAAAATAACAAACAGCTATTAGTTTTGGAGGAAATTCGCTTCTCCTTCAATTAAACCTGGTTTCTTATAAACTACTGCGGTTGTTCTCGTGTCTTATGTTTCCTATGATTCCGGTTCTCAAGAAATCAAACCGAAGCCGGCCAGGAACAAAGCAGGAATTCGACAGGCAAAGACTCGTTTGTAAAGCAATTCTAGGAAATAACGGGGAAGAATAAGTTTAGAATGAAGAGGAAGAAGTCGCCTTTGATCAGTCAAAACAAGGATCCAGAAGAAGGAACTATCTTATCCACTCAAGTTATTTTCGACCTGCACCTGGATTTGAATTTCCTTTTACATTTTGGTCATTGTCTGATTCATTATGCACTGAAGAGTTTAGGGCGGAAGGTGCGTATGAAATTTTGGATTGCACAAAGTATTTTCATCTTGATATCATAACTGGCATCACCCTTTTCCGACAAGAATATCAAACCATGCCTAAACATAAATTGGTGGAGATCCCGATTGTCATCAAGAACGTGTTCCGTCTTCCACTTGTCAATGAATTAGAACAAAGACCGAGATACAAATTTTTGTTGGGGGGGGGGGGGCGACTAGCTGTGATAAAGAAGTGAAGCAACAGCCATATTTTACAAAATTAAGGTATTTTAGTTATGCTACTTAAGTTTTTCGGGGGATCAAAACCCCCCCGGGCCCCCCTGGTATCTCGGTCCTTGAATTAGAACTTCAACAATCTGTGCCCAAAAACAATCAAAGCAGACTTTGCCTGACCGTTGTCAAAGTTTTTCAGTACACTGTATTAATGGCAATTGAGCAGATTATTGAGATTTCAGAAAAGGATTTTCGAAAATTTACCGAAATAAAATGTTAGTGAGTGTTGGTAAGAATTATAATGAACTAGCATTATAGTAAAACGCTGCAAGTTTTCTAAAAGCAGAAAGCCTGTTTTCAATTAAATTAAATTCAATTCAGTTTATTTAAAAAACATCCGTTAATTGAAGGAATTAAATATATGAAGCATTATAAATATGAATATCTAATGAAGTTGTTTTATTTGGATAATTGAAAGGACTAAAAATTGAGTTTACGAGCCAGGCACCGTTCATTGCCTATTGTCCCGATCAGGCCAGGCACCGTTAATTGCCTATTGTCCCGATCAGGCCAGGCACCGTTCATTGCCTATTGTCCCGATCAGGCCAGGCACCGTTCATTGCCAATCAGGCAACTGCAACCGGAAAAATTGACATGATAATGGCAGCTTCAACAGAAAACTTCTAAAAAGATGTTAACGATTAAGAAAGATGCTAAGAAGATGATAGAAAATTATATTAAATAAATACAACTAGTAAGAAATAGCTGGAAACAGTAAGTTAGAAAATTTGTTAGAAACAGTAAGATTTTCTGTGTTGATATCGAATGACTGCTTGTTCGTGTAAAGTTACAGGTCACTTACTTTTCATTTACTACTAGCTAAAGTTAAATGAAATTCATGAATGTTGGTGTCGTCAACCAAAAAGTAAACGACAATAACTCTAGATGAATTTGGCAAATTATAGCAGGACCAATTAACTTTAATAAGTCTATGAAATGAAGACTTTTAACTAGATTTTGAGTCTGGGCTGTTGAATGGCCATTGGCCTGATGTTGTTCCCCTGTAGAAGTCAACTACGCAGAAAGGAAGACCCTCCGTTGATAAACAAAGTATTTGCAAGTTTTTTCGATATAAATTTGATTGCAAAATTATACCCCACAGCAGTTGAACTGTCGAAAATCAAGTTAAAAACGAAAACCCTAAAGTAAAATGAGTTCTCTCTTGACTGATCACCTTTCATCTCAAAATAGGGGATGTTCCATAGTTTCAAAATATTTGTGGTTTTCTGCATCTCTTTTAGACAGAGCCAGTACGCACTCCTAAAAAAGCATTACGTCAGGTAAAGCGAGGCAGACTGTCCCCTAAATGATTGGCTAATATGAACAATAGGTCTTCCCGCCTAAACGGATAACGGATTATGATGCTTGCTTTGGTTGGCCTAGCCGCGGTAGTGGACGACAATTGAAACTGCGAGCAAAAAGGTAATCGGGAATGGCAAGAAGATTTAAATACTGGAATTGAATGATGATCATGGAAGCATTTCCTTTCACTGTTGACATATTTGTCGCAAAAACCAATCAGGGAGCCACATTATTCTAGTCACAGCTTCACTACAACGGAAACACAGCCATTTGATTCAAAAGCTCTGGAATCAAAGTTGTCTTTGATTAGTTTAAATCATTTAACTATCGATCAAGCTCAACGGTGCGTGAATTTCACTCCCGTGAGTTAAAAAAGCAAAATTTAAACCTTTGCAGAGGGTGCCTACAAGAAAATGCTTAAAAGTTTAAACGGCTGAATATTAGACAAGCACACATTTCTGTTTGTCTCGAGAAGATTGTCAGTATTATGCAAAGCAAGCAACATGCCTGATTCGATTATCGAACGTATTTTATATAATTGAATTCCATCCGATTGATAGCAAAGATTAACTGTAAAAAAGATTCGCCAACCTGTGCAACACAACACAGGTCATAAATTGTAGTTGTCAGCCCCCCTGAAAATCGCCGCCTTTATGCATACAATACAAAACAACTTGAGACTCAAATTTTTGTCTGGGCACAAAAGCAAATAAATACATTGATAAAAATTGAATAATTCCATTCAAGACAGATAATTTTACAAAGGAAGAGGACACACATAATTTTCATTGACGTTGCTGCAAAACTTTTTAACGCGGGATGGAGGCTTTGGCTAGTCGATCTCTCAATTATACATAGCAAGCCTCCCTTTCTTTATTAAAACGAGGCCCAGCCATGGCACAGATACAAGGCTACGTACGACGGGGGAGGAGTTACTATCTGACATTTGAAATTTTATCGTACTAGCACTTGAACGCCATGTTTTGGATAGAAAGAATTAAAAGTCCAATGGAGCCGCCTTAGAATTCGAATCAATAAAAATATCAGCACTCGCCTTGGTTGATAATATGTTTTTATTAAAAAATCAGATCTTGCTTTTTAGAAATGGCGGTGTGGTAATCTTCGCCGCTTTGCGAGGCTGTGAGAGGCTGAAAAACCGATTTCAAGGCTATATACGAGTTTTATTAAATTTCTTAAATGAAAACAAAAATATTTGCCATTTAGAATAAAAAAGCTATTGAAAAGGTTTGCAGAGAACCAGCAATTTTGAACTGGGAAATTCAAATGCGAAACTAATAGAGAAGCTTCAAAGGCTATCCTAACATCGCATTATAGAGTAGCTTCTTAGTTTTCAGTCTTAAATTTGCTTTTTGTTAAATGTATTTTTCATATATCCAGTAAAATAGCGTTGTCAAAAGGCATCGATAGATGAATTAACGAATACTAAATTTTTTGAACAAAAATTTGTTACGAAATTGAACCTCATGCACAAAATGGGGCATCATCAGCGTACGAATCAGTCTTTACTACTTATTAGTGCAATCAAAACTGAAAAAATTGCAATGTCTATAAACAAGTGGGTTAACTAACGAGAAATAGCTTTGGCAATTCAATGTTTTTCTATAAACCTTTCTCGTTGAACGATCCCCGTTACAAACTTGGCTTGGGCTTACTGATTTTAAATAGCTTCTAGAAGAAACATTCAGAAATAATTTTCGAATAGCAATTTAGAAGATGTAGTTATCATCTCAAATTGTAGATCGTTTAATGTGCCACCAAAAAATGGAGAAAGCTTTCAAACCGTTCTGTAAAAACTGTGTAACTTCACAAATAAATCACAGTGTCTTATACTATAACCATGAATAGCTGCATTAAGAGAAAAAATCATAAAAATACTTGGTGACTTAGAAAGGTATTTGGCTTTGAAAAAAGCAAACATTTAGTAAACTAAAGCTTTTCGTCTGACACTCTTAAGAGTTTGAAACGTCAGAACATAAACCGAAAACCTTACGCTAGGAAATATATATACCTAGTTGTGGATCGAAATAGGCCAGTATATATTTTCTAGCGTAGAGTTTTCGGTCTATATTCTGACGTTTTAAACTTTGAAGAGTGTCAGACGAAAAGCTTTAGTTTACTAAATGTTTGCTTTTTTCAAAGCCATTTTGAAGTTTTGTATCACCAAAAGATTGTTTGGAAATGTATTTATTAGATTATTCATAAACGAAAGATAATAGCTACGTTGTCCAACCATCTCTGAATTGCGATTGAATGTATGAGTCTTTGCTGTATTTAAAATAGAGCTTAAGTTACCTTTGTCAGATCAATATTTATTCACTTCAGGTCCAATAATCTCAATTCCAGACTTTGCCTTGTAAGTCAGTTACAGGTTAACACAAACCTCTAAATGCAAGGTTCACCTTGAAATAATTAACATTTGGTCTGCCTGCCTCATCAATCTTTATTTGACACCATCAAATGAAAAGTTAATGGAAAAACATTTTTCTATTTTTCTTTATACTTTACTTTGTAACCTTATTGAATGTACATTATGATCTAATGCTAATAGCATTTAGAATATTTCTTTGGAAAAGAAACATAAATATCCTGAACTGATAAGAAAAGAGTTCCTTGGTGGCCTATAGAATTTGACACTTCTATTTATAAAATTTTTAGTCCAGGAAACCCAGTATTGTTTTTGAGAAAACGATTGTAGAGATGTCATATTATGAGGTGTTTTACAGCCAGCAATCTTAGCATTCATGGACGCATAAATGGCAGGAAAATGAAAATAAAGGTCGTTACTATTGATAAATCACGTGAATAAGAGTATACATAGCTCTTCTTTGTTCCTCTGGCATTTCTTAAGAAATCTTCCAGATCTTCAAAACACTGTGCTAAAACCATAGAGTAAGTTCTATGGTGACCCTGTCTGCTTGTTCAAAGCTATTTTCCAAAAAACCCAAGACTGCTAACTATGCAACTATGAGCAAGGGATGAAATCAAGGTGTCGAGAAAAATTTAATGGCATAGCTGAGCCTAAAAACAAGTATCTTCGTTGTTTATTCCTAGGTTATCTTGTGTCTCTAAATGCTTGCGTGGCACACTTCCTTCAAGTCTTCATTTGAACAGTACTAGCGAGTTTGCCGCGCCCTTAAAGTACCTAAGAAAAGCATTATGTCAACCACCAAAGCTGTAGAGGGAATCTTTAGGAGAAACTTTCACTTTTTTGTATTTTCTTCAAAAACAATGCCCACTATATCGAGACTGTTAGAGAACGAGGTCACGGAATGGCGGGTGCTCTTAGACTGGCGGGTGCTCCTAGACTGGTGGGTGCTCCTAGACTGGCGGGTGCTCCTAGACTGGCGGGTGCTCCTAGACTGGTGGGTGCTTCTAGACAGGTTTGTGCCAGAGTCTTAAATCAAAACAAATTCCCCCCCAGTTCCTAGTTTCTTTGATAGGTCAGCTTTCATTTGAAATTTTAAAGAGGTACGCTTTCCAACAATCAATGACACGGCTAGACTCTCTAGACTAATTAAAGGTGGTTTCAAAACGGGATTTATTAGAGAATGTCCTCACCATAAATGGTTTCAGAATGAACAATCATGTATAGAAAACTGAAGATTTGGTTGTGATTTAGAAGAAAGAAATTAAAGGTTTTCAAACTATAAAATGTAGCAGAACTTTGTTGCTGCTGCATTTGGTTTCAGCTATAAAATCTTATAAAGTTATGAGCTGATATGACTGAAAATTAACGTTAATATGCATTCGTAAGTTTCTAAAAGAAAAACCGCTCTTATTAAAGATATAAAGAGTATAAAATCGGCTTTGAAAAAACTAGATATGACTTCAGATTACTGAATGGGCGGCGTTTTGTTTGCTAATTTGCAATAAGAACGGAGGTTTGTTGTTGATATATAAGGTCGCAAAGAACATTTGCAAGCTAACTAAACTCGCTCTATAACAAGTTCATATGTTGTCATCGATGTCATAATGAAACAAGCACATGTTCTGATCAAACTTGTGGCAAAATCGGCGAAGGGCTATTTTCCAAAAAATACATTTTGTTAGTTTAAGTGAGGCGTCTGCTTTCATACTTCAGGCATCTTCACTAAAAATAACTTGAAGTACGGCTTGCTGAGGAGGCAGTAGGACAGCCCCCACCCAAAACCAAAAACAGACTTGTACCAAAGTCAGCACCATTTAAAAGTCAAAAAGGGGCACAAAAAGGGAGGGGCATAAATTTCAAGGAAGGTTGCCAAGTTTTGGAAAATAATACATGTGAGATTTCATGAGCGCAGCTAGTGAACAATGGAACTGGGGTCCAGGGTTGGGGGTAGAAGAATTCCGAATTTCAGTAGATCTGGAGTGCTCAAATGGATTAAAACAGGACCATTCAGAATGCCTAAGCATTTGTTTATTTCACAATTAAGAACACTCTAGAATAACACAGAGGCTTTTAAACGTAAGAACAAACAATCGAAGCAATGAACACTAATAATGTATCACACTGATACATTAACGCGTTTGACAATCATTCACGCAACAGGTCTGGGCAAGTGATTGTCATAAACAATGTAGTGGAATGGAATGTGTTCAGCAACCACTGAGGCGTTTGATCTAATTGGAAAGAAGAATGAGGCCCAGGAAGAAATCCGTGAGAAATGTAACTCCCGTCGTGAGACTGTGAGAAGAGGTGAATATCTGTGAGTCTCACAGCCAAACCGTGAGACTTTGCAACCTTAATAGAGGCCTTTTCAAAAGTTAAATTGGTCGTACATACTTCAGAACTTAAAGAGGCATTTTTATGCTATTTGAAATTTTGATAGATATCCCCAAGGTGGCTCCTGGTTCTGATTGCTTTTGGAGATGTGCGATGCAAATTATTTTCTTCTCGATCAGACGTTGTTCTTGGAATTCCGATGACTCTTGGTAGGCTGGCGTAAAATAACTGATTCTTAACAGATTTAGAAAATGATCTTTTTATTTCTTCAAGGCGTGTATTCAACACATGCGAAAACACTCTATTCCCTTCTTAAATGTTGCATTCAATGCAATAATAATCTAACCATTAGAAATACCTTGGCCAATATACTGCAATGGCAAACTGGACTTACTTTATTAGAAATGCAAATTGACAAAGAATTCTGAGAGGAATGAATTTCGCTTTTGTTGATCGTGGGTTTTCCTAACAAGGAGCTTGCAGTTGGTTAACTGTTTACAAAGTACTGTGTAATCACAGGTTTCAGCTCGACCATAGAATTCGATACAGAGAAAGTCAAGATGGCATCAAAAAGGGTATTAAGTAAGACCAGGTATCAAAATGTTAACAGAATCAAAGACCGTTTGCAAATGCTTATCACAAGAAAGAAACTTAACGGGATTCTCCCCGAGAAAAAGGTCGCAGAAATTGCTTGTAAAAATCGTCTTAGCTGCATGATTACCTACGATGCTGGAAATCCATTACGATTCAATCTAAACAGGTACAATTTTGTTATCGATATTTCTGATAATCCATTGTACCGTGCATGATGACCTTGACAATACCCAGTTCAAATGGGTCTTTACGTAAGACAAGTAATATCATAGTATATAGGAATGTTTTACTGTTTTTCAAATCAAAAGTTTTGTGAAAAACAGCCAACGAACAACAATGTCCGCAGACTTTAAACAGTTGCATCTTTGCAAGCTTTGAGTAAACATTTTCCAAACATTTATATTACAACCCTACACTCCTGCTCCGAGGAAAGGCACACGTTTGCATTTGGAATGCGATCGTCATACACGTCTTTTCTGATGCATAAATCGGTGAGCACTCGCCCAGCAAAGCAGCGAGCACGATTAAACAGAGATTGTAATCGAGAGATCAAGGAGAATGTAATTGCTACTTTACCTGGATGTCACCTGAAAGTTTCCTTGCGGATTATTTCTTTGCAGATTATTCAGATGTGACTCTGTTGTGACAAACATGACATGATGAACAAACACATGTATGAAGTATCTAGAGACGTCTAGAGTGAATAGCTCAGTTGAAGGCTTTTTGATTAATAGGAGCAGCCCATACGTCAATGGCAAGGCCTTCCAGCCAGTTTCATTAGCTTTTGTATCAGAATGTTTTACACGGCACCTGTCCATACACAACAAGTAAGACCTAGCCAATTGACCGTACCACAAAGCATGCACACGGGGGGTTTATCAATAATTCAAGACCACTGTTAGCGAAGAATGACTCTGGAAATTGCACAAAATAGGGGAATCGCAGCTTGCTGTTCGCACTAAATCGGCTATTGCGCACGCCGAATGGGCAGCTATATATAGGATGGGAATATCCAAGCTAGCGATTTGCTATCACGAAAACTGTGAATCATCGTTATGAGAATTTAATCATTATTAATTGGGGTTTGTCTTTAAAAACTAGCAAATGGATTATCGAAATTGGTTGGTTTTTAACTAATTCTCTAGCTTCTATGTTGCAAAATCGGTGAAACAAAGGGAGCCCTTCGCATTAGTTCAGTTAGAAAATGCTTCACAAATAAAATTAGTGGTCAACATAATCATCATAAATGACCATTGCCATCAGTTGACAGAAACTTCGACGACATAAAATCGACCCTGTCCTTGCCAGATTTACAGTTAATACCCATAAGAAAAAATCAAACTCTGATTAACCTATTTTCGATATCTATGCAAGTTTTGACAAACTTTTATAGAGCTATTTCTGAGAACGAACCGTTTGAATGGAGACTAATAAACTGGAGTTGTTGTCTATTATTAGTTGCCAGTTTATGTCGCCATGATCCAAGCGAATATCTACACCACAGTACTAAGTATCGTTTGATATCATTGATTTAATATGGAGATTGGAGAACGTCAGATTGACTTAGCAACTAGGGCCACGCGTAGGGGTGGGGATTAGGGTTTGTTTCCCAGGAAATTTTCAACGGAAAGTTTGCAACAACAGACAGCAAACAGTTAACTCAATTCCTAAGCAACATGTTACAAACAGATACAAGGTAAGCTTCTTGTAAACATTGGACAGCAAACTAATTTTTAACGATGTTTACAGGATTTCCCCTGATAAAATTTTTCTGTAACTTGTATTTTCGTTAGGCAATTCCAAATGTTGACCACGTCGGCCTGAACCTTCGAAAAACTCGACCCTACATCACATTCAACAAGTTATCTAAAGATCTGTAGAAAACTTCGTGAATCTACGATGCTTGACACTAGTAAGACGTAATTACTGAGCTTAAAGGCAATCTGTCTCGTTGTGGATTGGTTAACGAGAACAATAGCTGGAACAATAGCCTAAATACGATTCCAGCGCTCCGGCATATTTTTTACAATGCGATAAATTAAAGGGGGACTGGAAACAATGAAAAATCCCTTTGTTCTTATAATCAATCAACGTCGTGACAGATTGCCTTTAAGCATGCAAATAAGCCAGTCAAGAGTTTTTATGAATCAGTTGCCGGAATAATCATTTTAATGTCTGTCACTCCCCCTCGTTTCTATCACAGCATTCGGTTTCTGGTTTCCCCATTATAATTGTTATGCTTTAACAACCCTAAATTTATTCATTAACACTTTTAAGACCATCCATAAACCAGTGTAAAGAGAGAAAGTGAACTGCGTAGACTGTTAGCAGGCAGGCTTAAGCAAATCTACCTCTCGAACAAATTGTAATTTACATTTCACTTTCAGCCCACCTCCAAATTTCACCCCTCTCTACCCCATAAGAACGATGCACCCTTCTCGATATCAATAAAGCAAATTGGCCTAACACACGCTAATATCTTGATTGGCGGTGTCACGCATGTCCGAAATCCTCAATGTTAATATCAGGACCGGATTTACTCGAAACAAAAACTTTCTTAATTGTATAACTAGTTTTAAGTTCTAAGCTTTATTTTCATCCTAAGATAAGATTTTGAAGTCCTTAGGGATGTGGGTAGGAATGCGATAACAGTATCCTCAAAATCTGATTAATTCTATTGATCTTTTTTGTTCGCCTGTTGCAGAGCCTGCAGTAACGATAACTGATGAATGGTGAAAACGCTTCAATAACTCTACTGTTGGAAGCAATGACAGGCCTAAGTGTTTTTTGAAGGCCCTGTGTTAATCAAACATGCATCGCTTCACGATGTTCAGCTATAAGGGTTGCTTGCATTACTAGTTTGCATAAAGGGGCGTTCTAGCTTCAGTTGATCAGATTGAACACAGGGGCACGCAAAAAACCATTTCTTACGCTAATATTTCTTTTACTAGGAGCATAACACATTAACCTTGGTTAATATGTTTCTTCTTCTGTGAAAACCAACGAGAACTTCTGTAAGAACTCTGTTTCTGACCCAAAGATAAAATAAATCTTGCTATCTTGATGATGATGATGAGATACCAACGAGAGAAGGTACTAATGCTGAGAAATTCAACCGACAAGAGGATACAATGCCATTGTAGAGAAAGGCTTGTGAAATATATCCTTCTACGCCATTTTCTCAATAAACAAACATCCAGGAAAGAAGAATAATATGTACTGTAGACCAATAAAACTTTACCACTGGGAGCAGAGATACTGTCCATTTAAGAGATGCGTGGGTTATCTAGATGTGATTGTTACAAGTTGATAAGTTGTCTGCCTGTTGTTTGGAGGTGGCTAATGTTGGATGGTGCTTGTGAAAAGAGGCATCATTTACAATCTTACTAAACAGCAATGGTAGCAGCTTCGCATAGGAGAATAAAATTTCATTTACCGATTTCTTATCCCTTATCCCTTGATAAAGAAATTTTCTTTCTCATGCAGAAAGGGAGATCTCTGGGGTTAAGAAAAGGACGACCTGTCCAGCCTGCATCCGTAATGTGAAGAGCAGAACCTCTATTTTTAGAGACAAGTCCAATCTACGTGCAAACTGTCGAATTAATGGTGATCTACCTAACTCCAATCCTCACCTAAAGTAGTTTGAGTACCAAAATATTGAATTTCAAAAGTTGACAAACCCAATGTTCCAACTACCTTGCATACAAGAATGCACAAAAGTAAACTTATTTAAAAGGATCCCCACATATGAATCAAGTATTCTTAACAAAGGTTCTTAATGTGATTGGCTCTTTATTATAAAACATATTATGCTTTCCCTACAGTGACAAGAATGTATCGATGTAAGAAGACAAAGTCTCTGAAAAAACTAAGTTTGACTGAGCTAAAAGTGCAGAAATTGGTAAGAAAAACCGAAATATGAGAAAGTATACTCCGATTAGATGCATTCAAAAAACTCTCACTAACAAATAGATTTAACTAGTATAGGATTGAAAACACTTGTAGTGCTATAATGAAAGTGATGTACATAGATAGGGACATTTTAGACATAAAAAGTAGGCGAAGGAAAGTGGGAAATGGGCAAAATCTATGGCTAAAAAGGGATAGATCCTCTGCATGGAGGATCAACAAGTACTACAGTGCTAATTTAATAAACGAAAGTAAGTTTTGTTACTTACTGCCGCACGAGGGCAATGTTTGCTATATCAGTAGGCCACATTTGATGACCATCTTCGACTTTTTAAAGCAATTCAATCCCTAAAATGGTTTCATAGAAGAGAAGTATAGTACCACGCACATCAACCAGTTTATTTTCCTTCACAGCAAAGACATTTTTTCAACATACTTTGAAGTGCTACTGACATGAACAAACAAAATTTTGCAAAAGGTTTTTTCTTAGGCAGTAAAACATCACTGATTCTATATCTGCAAATATTTGTTCAAAATATGGGCCATAAGTTCATTTTTGGGGAGTTTGAGTCATAGGAAGTTTTTCGAAAAGAGTCTGGGGAGAGTGACGCATTCTGGTGTGTTATTCTATGGTTGACGGTCAAGAAAACCCAACGGAGCCTAGAAAAAGACATTTTTTCAACATACCTTAATTGAAAATTTGCAGGAGTTGTGAATTGCGCACAGCATCGATACTATCCTGCCAAGTTAATTGCTTTTAATTATGAGTCGCAATTGCGAAAAATTATTTCACTTCCACTATCTAAGATTTATATGAACTTTTATTTGCGGGAAAAATTTGGACGTTCAGAAAATTCTTATTGCAAAAAAGATTGTTCAAATCTTTCTGCGATTCTTAAGAACAATGTTTAGTAGCTTGATTTATTGTGTGAATTATCAATCCCATTCTGATATTAAATTACCAAATCCATTTTAAGCAATCAAAAATGCGATTATAAGATAAATGATGACACAGCTGACATTGGCGGCAGATGTCTCACGCAGCCAAACGCAGCTTAACGGGATAAACGCAGATTAACGCAGATTAACGCAGACAAACGTAGATAAACACGTCAATTATTAGGACTGGGCCAGGAAGCTGAGATGAGATAGCAGCATCTGCGACGGAATTATTCCATAAACTGGCTCTTTTCAAATCTTCAACATTTACTAAATTAACGAGAAAATGAATGTCTTTCGATAGCGAAAATCAGCAGTCTTTCACTGGAGAACTCGTTTTCAAAAAAACCAGAGCAGTAAGGTCACATAAGGAATTGAATTAAACTTGAAAACACTATATTCACTTTCTTCAGCTTCTGCCCTCGTTATCCAGTTGATGAAAAATCAAAGTACGACTGAAGGAAAAAGTACGACTGTCTGGATTTCAAAATGCCTTCTGTTCTTTGAATCTTGCAGAATTTGTATCAAATTAGATATAAAAGAGTTTATGGCTATGTACATAAGCGCATCGCCCGTAAACCAAGAAGAAAAGAAATGATTGATGTGACAGAGACATGTTTACCCGGTTTAAGAGACGTACAGCTTAAAATCGTTCTCTCTTTTATATCGAAGCGTAGATTAGATAATTGAGTGAATAATAAACGCATTAAAAATGAATGAATTGATGACTGAATAGATAAATCAAATAAATAGAAAAATAATATATGAATACACATATGAATAAATGAATGAATAAATAAAATAAATAAAAAAATGCATAAACAAATGAATGAATGAATCAATTAAATACATGATGGATCCATAGCCTACAGTCTAAAAGATTATTTTGCAAAAATTCATCATGCTTAGCCAAGCTCAAACATTCAGAAAGCAGGCTCGTCTAAATTTTGATGAAAAGGTGGGACTGAATTGACAGAAATTGAGAACAACGAAGGTCTAGGGAATGTTTGCACGCTTCATACCATGACCTACCTTCTGTAAGGGCTTTTCATTCAATATGTGAGTAGAATTGGTTTATTTGTGCTACTTAACAATATGAAAAAGATATTCAGTGAAAAAGAGATTCAGTTAACACGTGGCAACAGATGAAATCGCCACCAGATCAAACCAGACAGTGGTTTTCATTATGAAACTCCTTGGCCTAATCTTCGAGAAAACAATACTGATCTTGGAATTATTCAAATATGTCACTTTGTACAATTATCCAATCCAAAGCACATAGAATAAAGCCACTTATCACGAGACATCGAGCAGCTTATCCATCTTGAAGTTCGCCAGATTTATAAAGTGTACAAAAGCCAGCGAATGCTAACGATTGACTGCATAATGCGACGTTCTAAAGTGATGACGTCACAAAAATCTGTATTTAGGGATTTTTTATTTGGATCATATAAATTGAAAAGAGGATCATGAAAGACGTCTCTAAATGTGCAAAATCAGCATAATGGATTTGCCGAGATATGGTCACATGAGCACAGGCCCTTTCCCATCTCTTGCTCTTTCCCAATCCAATTATTGTAGCTAGGCCTCTGTTCATTAGGTTCCTAGCCAAAATAACAGTAACCCGGTAGCAAACTTCAAATCTTTCATTGGTCATATTTTTTGCAGGCATCTTCTGGTGTTCTTCTAGTCAAATCCGAGAATTCTAAAATCGATTTTTGTTACGTCACACTTTACAATTCTGTTCTTCAAAAAGACATGATCATGTCACGTGCTATTTTGCAATACCAAGTGCAAAGCAATGTAAAATATTGAAAAAGTGTCTTTTTGGAAAGTCCCCTAACATCCGTCATGCAATAACTTGGACTGAGCTCCAGAAAAGACCAAATGCTAGTTTTTACGCCCACCATTTACAAGGAGAGCAGATATGCAAAACTGTTATTGTTATCTAACCGTAAATAGTCGATGCAGAAACAGGCCCTCACCAATATTAATTTTGCAGCCAAATACTCTTCAACTTAAGTGTTTAGCAGAATCTGGAATGAATTTGAGATTGCTAAAGTAGGGAAATAATAAAGAGAGGTGCCAGGGAATGAGGTAGTAGGTTTTGAATGGCTTGTTTTATACAAAAATGTTCTAAAGGAAGAAGGATATAGAAGCGTTAAATAGGCTTTTATCAGACTCCTCAAATCTTGCGACGAAACAACGATAGACAGGAGGGAAAGCGAAAATTGACGAGGGATCATACAATAAAAGCTGATGAGTGAATTGCCAGCCACTGTTCCATTAGGTGTGGATACTTTAGGCCATAGGTTTTGATGAAAAACAAACGAGGAATCTCAGAGATTCCTCACAGAAAGCGTGCTACCGCACCTAGAGATGGCGTCTTCCACCATAACAATGTGTACGAGAACTATAACCTTGATTTCCAGGCAAATACTTAATTAACATAAGCCACATTGTAGCTTCAAGATTTCATTTAAGCACAAGTTTCTGTGTGCTAAGACCTTCTTCCGTCACACACGCTAATCGAATCAAAGCAAAAGATCTTCAGTTACGATTTGCAAAAGGAACCAATCAAAACCGATATAAGGAATCCGTGCTCTACCTCTTATCTGACCACACATTGTAAAATTGCCCACGGCGACCTTGTCGTCCCGCAATCTACTTATGTGTGAATTCTCAGTCGCGTTTCAGATCACAGACGACACATAGATAAATGGATAACATAATTTAAGTAAAAGGATTCTCGTTTGAGGAACTTCAGAGCAGAAGGACCTTTGCTTATACCGTGAAATTCTTTCAAGCTATGACATTCTAATTGGAAACACATACAGTATTTGTAGGCGATGAAGGGTCTGCCACCGGCATAGAAACAAGATGGAATGAGAAAATGTAACTCCAAGCTACATATTTGGAAAAGACAATACCTTAAAGCGAAAAACAAGGTTTTGTACAGACGCCTGGAAACTACATTGGCAATGACGTTGTTTGGTTGCGCTTGAAAATTAAAACCATAATGCCTTGCGCTCCTAAGCATGTTGCCTTGGTTACAGCAAATCTGAGGCCACTGACCAAAGCAGCAAAGAAAGATAGAAAGGTCGGAGATTATTCCATTCTGTTAAATGGAGTCAGAAGTTTATAAACGTTGAATGGACGTTGCACCTATACCTTCTTCTTTCAACAGGCCGTCCTACGGTTCGCAGTCGTGCAATCTCAGGGACTAAATGTACTTTCTCTCAGCATAAAAATGCTTTTACGCTTTGCAGATTCAACACGGCTGTTTACAAGGCACTACAACTGTTTAGGAACAATTGACATGGTGTAAAAAAATCATAGTATTAAGCAAAACAAACTATCAAATCAGTAATTTCTTCTTTCAAGTTTATGATCATTTAATACGCATATTTTGATGTTTTATAATGCAAGTGAACGGATTACGTCTAAAACCTCTCCAAGCGGTGCACAAATTACACCAAAACTTTGAAAAATGCAATACACTCAAAAAAGCTTGGCATTTCTCAGTTGTCATTTGTCCCAACGTCATATAGAAAAACCTTTAGTGATTTAAAAAGTCAGATACATTCACAGTCTTGAAATGGCTTCAATGATTATTATTTCTTTGAAAAAAATTCAGAGTAAAATCCAAATAAAAAATGTAGCTACCTTAGATATCGACCAACTTTTCCCTTGACTGTGGAGACAAACACGTCTCTTGTTTGCAAAGATGTGTGCTACTTTGGCCACACGTGAAGCAAATTACCTTTGATCTGCTGGAAAATAAAACAAACAGAGCATAATATTGGCATGGTCCTTTGTTCCTGCACTTACCAATCTACGTAAAGCAAAGCATCTTGATCCAGGGAGGTGGACAGCTAAGATTAAGTGAGCTAACAACGATGAGGCAACTTTTGTTGCTCTTTGTCCCAACGCATCTTCAGGATAAGCTGAACAACAAACTGAACAGAGCAGATGCTTGAGGGCATGTTCTACTATGGCAAAAGGGGGGCTTCAGTAAGTTGGATGACAGTTGCTCAAAGCAAAAAAAATCATACTCAAAGACACACTTTACCAGTCTACTAGAGGAGGAGCTCGAGAATATAGCGTACAAGGGATCCCCTCTGTAGAAACATCTCACACCCGGGAGTATCATTCTAATAAAACAAATGAACTTTGGTATCTTAGATGTATAAGGAAGCATCAAAAAATGTGATATCAAATGTCAAATGGAGTAAACTTTATGCTCCCGATTTTAATGAAAATACATTGTATAAGTTAATACAAGCTTGCTGACTACTATTAGAGAATTTTGAAACAATCTTTTCGGAGAATTAAACTTAAAAATGGCTTTGGAAAAAGCAAATGTTTTTAAACATGTTACTAAAGATTTATGTCTGACACTCTTCAGAGTATAAAACGTCAGAACATAGATCGAAAACTCTACGCTAAGAAATATATATACACAGTTGTGCATCGAAATAGGCCAATCAGAAACGCGAGCAAATGACTGTTGGGGTTGCCCAATCAGTGCCGCTTGCCTATCGAGAATGTTACCAATGGAGTCCTAAGATGAAACTCTTTTTGTCTATACAATAGAGGCTTTTTCATGCTTTTGTATATAGATACCAAAACAGCTAAATGGAACCAAGATCGGGCTCTTCCATTAATCTGAACAATGTCGCCATTAAAATAAAGACGTGGCAATAACGTAACAGGATAATAATACAGCAGTTCATTAAATGCTGATACCCCGAAAATTTCAGACCTGTCTGTATGTAAGGTCCCTGGGACATCACCAGCCCTTTGCAGCTCTTTCGTCTACCCCTCCCCGACTCTACCTATTTCTCTTTTTTTATCGCAATATTTATTATTATATTTATCATTACATTTATCCCAATATTTATTATTTATCCCAAGATTTATTACACAGACATTTAAAAAGTATTTTGCATGGGCTAAAGTGAATTCAGTTTTGTGGTATACAAATTTACCTACACACGACCATACAGCTTCTCCACATTCACCCTACATCCTACATCCATCCAAATCCTACATCCACAAATAATATGCACCTCTGAAATGTCATTGGAAAGGGGGGTTGTTTTTGTTAATACTTAGCTTCTGAATGACGGTATTTAGGACAGTGAAAAAATTCGTCCTGGTCATTCTTCTCCATGTGACCACTCCAGTGGCGGATTTAAGGGGGCAACTAGGGGCAGTTGAAGAAAAACTGAAGAAAGTTGCCGAGTTGAAGAAAGTCTGGCGCCCCGTTTTTGGAAATTGTGCGGCTCTTTAGAAGAATGAGAATCAGGTGAAAAAGTTTCTGAGACTTTTAGGTTAATTTACTTCAAGGATTACCTCAAAGTATACAAGAATTATTGTGAACAATCTCTTTACAAAGTGAATACAGTGTACACTCGTCATCAATTTCTAAACATTTTTCAGCGTCCCCATTACCAACTGGCGCTCCTTCAAATTTGCTCTGGATCCGCCCCTGGGCCACTCCTTGTGATTCCCATGTAGTGGGTATATGGTCATGTCAGTGACTCGAAAAACAGACCCTTGGAACTGAAGTCCACGACCCAGACCACAGAGTCATCCTCACACGTTGACTAAAGGGTAGATGGAGCTAATGTGAGAGAACCCCTGAAGGGTCTATCAGGTTACCGATGCAGTAAAGTCAAGGCACAAAGATCCGTGAAACGCAACTAGACAAAAAGCTTTAAACTGCAAGCAAGACAGATCAAAGATCCAGAGTTTAGAACAATATTGGATGATTGGAGGATAACATCAAAGGAAGTCGAGTAATCAAGTACATTTTACTCCACATTAAAAGATCAAAATTAGTCCAAACTCAGTTGAGGTAACGATTTGTGGTTTTTAGGAGAATATTAAACGTTCGATGCAAGATATCTTCGGATATATGGGGTATTACTGAATCTTATCATGTGACGATGCATAATAGTAAATTTTAATCAAATATAAAGGACGTTATCTTCCCTTAATCCTAAATAACTAATAGGAGAGAAACAGATTGAGAAATCTAAAAATGATAAATCTAGTTAACATTTTAGCAGCTGGTACAAAATTTGCAACTAAAAAGAACTTGAATTTGGCACATCTAAGCAATCTTTGCGGAAACAACAGACGAAAAATTCGAAGCATAAATTTTAGAAGGTTCATTTTTCGAAAATTTTGTAAGATTTGTTATATGCAACCTCAATCATTTCGCTGATTACTTTTATGAGTACACATTTGGGTACTGTCCAAAAGTTAAGGGAGATCAAAGAAAGAGTTTGCCAAGAAGAGGGCCAAATACGGTGAAATGAATTTATAGGAGAAAACTATAGGATGCGACAAGTCACTATTTCAGTTATAATCTGCATAATTAGCGAAATCTCTTAAACTTCAAGCACTTTTTATAATGCAACCTACGATTTAGAACTTAAATTCCACATAATAGTTATTAAAGTCGGTCCCATTTCTGCTGGAAGATTTTTGCTGACCACGCCCTAAAGAATTTTGGAAAACGCCCCGTTTTGTAAATGCATTTGGAAAAGCTATGGCTTACGTGGCAATGGTTGGCTAATCAAACACAATAACCATCATATGTAGGTTTTGTTGCTGATCCCAGTCTTCAACTGTCTATTTCCTTTACAATTCCTATCACGTTTACATTCTGAGTTGTGTCAGGCGAGGGAGCTCTTTGTGTAAAAACTGATTTCCAAAGTTGTGAGCAAATGTCTGAATGTAATAAACAGCAGTCAAAAGAACAGTATTCAAAAGTTTCAAACTACTTCCTTCCTCCCAGGAGCAAAATCTGCAAAATCATCTACAACCATTTCAGAATCGAGTTTTTTAAGGATTGAAGCGCTTAACCTTTTCGCTTCTATTTTATCGGGAATATCAAAGGACGTGAAAAACTTTTCCATATAAACCCTAAAACGATGGGGAATTCTAAAACATACTGTAGAGGTAAGGAAGATAGAAATTTTTGCAACCACGCCTTCTAGATAAGCTTAAAATATATTTCAGAATATTTCTCACAGTCGTGGGCTTGCACTTGTATAAAACGTTCTAATTTTGTCTGAAATATCAACCCCTCCCCCCTCTTGAGGTACTAATTTTATTTCAGTTTTGCCCGTAACTCAAACAACAGCTTTCTGTGTATTTCTGAGCTCTGACCCCCGTTACGCTACTGTGTTTCAGGCGACAGTCAGAAATTGATTGGCGGCCTCAAACAGACAATCACATATAAAGGAGACATTCTCTCATTTTACATCCTCTCCTGTTCTTCCTCCCAATACTAGCCCCAAATAATTCCACTCCCAAAGGGCTGTAACTGCTTGAGTCCCTCAATAAAATTAAAAGATCTCTTCTTTTCAAAGAAAAATTCCTAAGTACATCACTGACTGGGTCTGGAATCAAGTTATAGCTTGCTTCAAAATAGCTTATTGCATGAGTTATGTGTTTGGGGATTATTCTTGATAGTTAGAATCTGGCAAATACTGATGGCTGAGTCATAAAATTCCATTTGGCCTGCATATTCAGTCTTGAATTGCAGGATTAGTGTCAAACGAGCTTCTATGATAATGTCAATCATTTTCCAAGTGAAGGGTTATTTATGTATCTCTGCCTTAATGGCCAATTCAATCTGTGTTTGTGTAAGGTTTTAGATAAACAATGTCAAGAATGATGTTTACATATCAGTGTAAAAATACATATCTTAAGCTTAAAAATATTGCCTGATAGGATCAATAGAATACAATATTGACAGATGCTTAACAAACATCTATTGTCAATGTCTGTTTGCTCTGTTAAAAAACATCCACCTTAAACTACCAGATCATATCAGTGGGTGGTTTTATATGCCTAAGGAAATTTTCTTTTCTGGCCCATGCTTGATGAAGAATTTCTACCATTTTACCACGTGGGAGAATAATTTTCTATAGCTCTGCTTACAATTCTACCTCAAATGATGAGTTAGTTTGGATCACAATTAGCATTAGAGCCGGTGATGAAGGATAATACATTGGTCATGTTGTACAGTAAATAACTGCAAATATGAAAACATAAGCTGCAAGGAGAATAGTTTGCTGAGTTCATCCCCACAATATCTGAGACAAAGAGAAAAAGATTATGAAAGTTTAACAAGACAACTATCAGTAGAGGGCACAATGTTTGGATGAAAATTTGTAGATATTCAGAAAAGAGCTTGCAAGAAAAGATGTGTTGGAAAAAACAAATGAAAGCCCTTTTCTTATCCAAAAGATCAAATAATGACATATCATTGCACAAGGAACTGCACCAGCAGAAACTGAATCCTTTACCAACAATTATACCTTTCAATTAGTGCAGCTTCATATAGCATGTTTTTTTATCAAGTTACTTGGGCAATATAACAACTGTCAAAGACATCAGCTTTAAGACTAAAGAATTCACCACATTGACAAAAATACCTCTTTGAAACATTAAGATTTATTTATTGAAAGCAGTAATGTTTGATGTAACATACTTAGTTTGTTTCCTTTGGATAGTTTGATTTCCATTGTGACATCTGCTCTGGTTTGACTTTGGTCTGGAGAACAGCATATTGTCATAAAACCTAATAGTTCAATTAAAACATACAAATGATTAATGAATTTGCTAATTGTCATTTAATTTTCAAAATCAATTTCAAGCAAAAAGCTATAAATGATGCAGTACTGCTGCTGAATAGATAATGCTTGAATTAAATTGTGGCTATTCAAATTTTCTTCAGTTGTTAAGCGCAACAAGATTCCTCTTTGACAAATATTTGGGGAAAGGCCAAAAAAACAAAGACCTCTGAACTGGTGAAGGTATTGACCTGAAACATTTTGCAAAGTGGGTCAACAAAAAAAGAACCTGTGCTTTTTTGCCTACAAGTAGCTTGGGTAAGGGTAATCTGTTTCATGTAACATGCAAGAAGAGATGTTTAAGCTGCAGGACAGAATTTGCCTGGTTCAAGTGAAACAAGATCATTGTTGTGGAATATTGAAATCACAATAAAGCATAACTGCAAGCACCACATGCAAGCCCAATGTGGGCTGCAAACATTACAATAATTTATACAACTATTTTATTCTGTTTCTTGTTAATTGTGCAATAATTTACACAGAGATTAAGTGTTAGAATTAACATGTGATTGGTGCACAGTGTGAATTGTCTGTTTTAGAACCAGACTGTAGTTGAGGTTTCATTGGTTTGTATGTATAAGAATGTTAAGAATGATGTGGACTGTACTGATATAAGAATAAAACAGACAGCGTTCCTTTTTTCTTATGGGGGCAAAAATTGCTTTGGATTGGCAAGGGGTGGGTAAAATAAGCAATAATATTGGCAGCACTCAGGGTAAAAAAGAAAACAGGGTACAAACAGCATATTCAACTCTTCTTTCACCCATCCCAGTCCAGTTTTACAGTTTTTAACGAATAGCTCAGGGTAGATGGGTAAATGGAAAATCGTCTAGGTCATCAATTTTTCGAAATGGGACTCTTTAGCCAGGAAAAAAATTAATTAGGGCATTATTCACGAGGCTTGTAAAACCGGATTGTCTTGAAAAGAGCTAAAGAAAAACAACAAAACAACAACAAAACAACAATAAAACAACATAACAACAATAAAACAACAAAATAACAATAAAACAACAAAATAATTTTGCGTGATATCTGGCATGTGAAGTATTTTCTCAGTGGCCTGGACCAGCTCACGTTGCTGGCGCCTTCCACTCCAGCCCCGGAACATAATTTCATTTAAACATTATCATCGATCACTTCTAGATATGATTTTACAAATCAACTGTAGCTAAAAAATTTCAAGATCCAAGTAAAATCATACTTGTCGTATAATAAATGTTATCAAGTCATCAACTAGATAAATTAATCGAGAGAAATTGCAATAAGCTTACTTTGGTTTTCCCGCGCTACAGAGTGAAGCCATGTTTTGGTGTGCCTCCCGCCCTTTCTTAATCAACATGAAAGAGAGGCAGCTGAAACTTCCCCACAAAATTCCAAACAAGAGATCGCTGCAGGATCCCCACGGGTACTTTTTGGGTACAAAAATTGTTTCTTGGGGGTAAGCCAGTTGCTCAAGAATTTTTTAGACTCAGGAAAGCTGAAATACTTTAGGACTAACGGGTAACAGCTAATATGAAAAATTGGTTTACAAATATAAATCGAAAACAATAAGTTTCACGAAATCAATTAGCTAAATTGTACCTAAAGTCAGGGATGTGCCGATGGGGGGCGTGGGGGCGTGGGGGCGTGGGGGCGTGGGGGCGTGGGGGCGTGGGGGGCGTGGGGGCGTGGGGGCGTTGGGGCGTGGGGGCGTTGGGGCGTGGGGGCGTGGGGAGTGATACGCCTGCCAATGTCTGCAAACTTTAAGAAAGTTGGTCATGCATCGGGAATTTTAGCATTAATTAGGAAGTTTGACCAAACTCAAACCTGTAATTCACTTATTATGTTGGTCATGGTTGGTCATGTTCAATTTTTTGTTTTGTAATACACTATAAGAACAATTTCATGAGAGCACAAGCTACGTAAGTGTTCAAAAGCTAAGAACAAATTGCTACTGCAAAATGCAGTTGTAAAACAACTTTTTCTCAAAATCGAGGATTTTTAGCCATGCATGGGTGCTCTTCGGTAAAAATTCAAACTTTTCGGCAAATGAAGGTTGTCTCATTCACTTTGTTGGCAAATGAGGCCTGAACACCTTCCTAGAGCGAAAAGGCTAGCAATAGCACTGCCTAACCCTATCAATTAAGAACAAATTAAAAACAATCTAGCCTCAAATTTTCGAGAAAAATAAGAACGGTCAGCATCAACTTAAAATTATTGGTTGTTATAAAAAAGAGTGTATTGCAAATAATTCGCTATAAGAAGCAAGCTAACGTATTAGTTGCCGCCAATCAATGGAAATCTCAACGATGCAGGCGATTGAACATTTCAGACTTACTATAGCGTTTTTGTAGCCAAAGTAAATCGCAAGCTTGGAACGAGCCTAGCTAAGCCATCTTAGTTTTCTGAAACCAGTGCGCATCACATGACGTTCCTAAACACACCACAGTAATACGCATGTCACTACATTACACTGAGAACAATTATTTGCCAAAAGGGAATTGATTTTTGGGGAAAATTATTCTTCGCCGATTCATGTTTAATTTCACTTATGATAGTTTATATTTGAGCTAGAAGTCCTTCTAAATAGAGAAACTTAAAGGATTTACAGTATTTTGCATACTTAACCATACTCATTAGGTTCAATTTTCGACAAACATGAAAGAGCATATTTTCTAGTTCAGATAGCCAATGGTTACAATTTTGGTTTGCATTTTCAACTGGCTATTAGTAATCAACGTAAATTCTACTTGTATTTTCATAATAAACTAAAGATTCGAATTAACACTGGAGTACTTTGTGGGTCTCTCTTTGAGCACCGCCACCCTAAATATACCAGTATAGCCCCTGGATCAAATAATTGGGTCCAATTTCATGTTCAAAGCTATGTGAAGACATTAGAAGCAGCTAAAGTTTGCAAATATCTAAACCTCTTCAATTATCTTCTTTCCTGCAAAAATTACAAAAAATGTTATTTGCTTTTAAATATATTCTTAGAAAATTTATTTTTCCTTTAATTTTTTCTATCTATAATATCTTCAATTAGCGTATGTTTGCTGTAAGTAAAATAATGGCGTTTCTGCAATGCATATAGGGAGTGCTCTAAAAATTTGCAAAGAGCAAATGTGCATTAACTCCCTTCTCAACAGCACCATCAATGTAAATATCAGGAAAGCCTTGATCGAATGCAACCATATGAAACTTCTATCCAAATGAAAGTGTCTCTTCTGTAACAAAATTCATTCTTATCAGTGGTGGAAATTGCGGTAGGCATGGAGGGGGGGCTCAGGCCCATCCATTAATTGTTCTTGAGGAGAAATTCGGGCTTTCATCGGATAATTGACAATCGTTTAACGTGCTGAAAGTCCATACAAGATTGTATCTTGTTGGAAAGTTGTAAGCCGGGAACCCCTCTCCCAAATGAAAGCCTAAATTTCCGCCACTGATTCTTATTCCTTAAAAGAGTTCAAAGTAACGTATCTTACTACGTCATATAAAAAAGAGAGGTAATGTAGATGTACGTTTGACCATTGAAGATATAGCATGACTTGATAGATTATAAGACATAAATGCAACGAATACAATTTGTATCCTTCGGCCTTCGCCAGGGCAGCACAAGTCATCGATTCGCTCAAGCTGATTGATCGAGTGTTTCAGTGCATTTACAGGCCTTTTGTTTTGTGAATTTGTAGTGGTTCATTTTTGTGCAGCGAATAGAGCTTCTACTTGCATTAGGTATACGCGCATGTCATTGAAACTTCCCAAGTTCTTTTTCACATCTAACGCTATATTTACCATGCACAGTTTACCGTTTTAACCGCAAACAACAACCCTAAATATCAGGCCCTCTAGCCAAAAACTCAATGGCTATATTATCAAATATTCACCAGAGATGGTCGCCCTACAGAGGATCCAGGAACAGCTTGATTGGAAGAACCTAGACATGGCTTTTTAACAATGATAAATAGCAACGAAGTATCAACTAACTCTTGATGTACCTTGTCACCATGCAAGATATCAGAATCTTTCCAAAAGTAGCCATTGACAACAATAGTCTGATTACAAATGCATTGAAGGTAGGTATAATTAAAAAGCTAGCCAAATCTTAAACCTAGACACCATCGAGTCCCTTTTCCAAGTACTTAGAAGACTCATTCCCAGATTAGACAATGGGGTAAACTGGAGCGATTCTAAATCTGCTAAAATGCGCAATAGTTTTCGCTTGATCAAGTAGCTTGAATGCACTGCAGTTACCTGTTTATAGTTTCTAGAGCATCACCTTTAAGTTCAAAGCAGTTGGTGATATTTACAAGGCCTTATTCAGAGGGAAAGAGTGTTTTATAAATTTTCAAATTCTCTAATGCTAAATTAAAATTAAAAAATTCTCGTTATTGTATCCTGATTAATAATATTTAGTATTATCATATATAGCTTGTTATTTTATCATACTGTATAACCCTATTCTATGTAATTTTGCTACCTAAATTGTGCCTTCTCCATTCTTTTTGTTTACTTAATAGGGTGCTGGGCTCGAAAATCGTCTCGATTCTTTCAGCATCCTAGGCAGCTATACTAACAAAACATTGCTATTTTAATTATTTTAATACTTTATACACAGCTTATTAAATATCAAAATAAATTGTAATCTAAAATTGTTGTCGCTGTATTACATAAACTAGAATTTGAATTTGAAATTTGAATCTTATTGATTATAAGGTTTGAAAAAACTGCCTAATTTTTTAACCTGAGAAATTCTCAATGGTATTGTGCGTTGCTCTTGATGGAAAAAACCGTTTATCGATGGAATTTCTTGGTACTTTCCAGGGACGAAAGCAAGTGGCTAATTTGGGATGGAGGGGGTGGGGTCGTGGGAGGTTGAAATTTCCAATGTTACTTGAGGCATTTTTTTTTCGACCTGTAAATCTACTGTACCTACCGAATCAACATTTCAAAAAATATCTAATTCCAGATTTCTTGTGTCTTTATTATCACCAAGATAAAAACACTAAAGAGGATTAGGGAAATCTCTAAATTTGGATTAACGTAACAAGAATATT
Source organism: Rhopilema esculentum (assembly GCF_057945365.1). Taxonomy (NCBI): domain Eukaryota; kingdom Metazoa; phylum Cnidaria; class Scyphozoa; order Rhizostomeae; family Rhizostomatidae; genus Rhopilema; species Rhopilema esculentum. Next base: position 7,800,071 of record NC_142823.1, on the reverse strand, counting down.
TAAACTTGTCATGAGAAAAAAACATATAAGCATAACCAAACAATTGCAGCTCTGGTACCAGTATTAGATACTGAATATATTTAATGATTAAAATGTAATATTCTTTCCAGTCAATTGACAATTATTTTTCTTTTTATGTTTTGCCCTTTTAAAAGCTATTTGCTGCAGATCAATTTTAACTAAAATATCTCTTTCACAATATAGAAGCATTAGCGAATTGGGCCTTTCATATTTTTCCTTGATTGAAGGAAACTTGTAAAAATTTTCAGGGGGCCTAAATCTCCTTTCGGTTTTTACAATTGAAAGCAAGTGCATATGCCTGATTTGTTAAATGGAACACTCTTCTTTGATCAAATACTTCTGCTGCAGCTTCTGCAATGTTTTCTGGCTTCTCAGTAGCTTTAAAAAAGACAATTTATGATAAGGATTAGAATTATGAAAAGAAGATGAATTTTTAGTATTGAAAGGTTCTTAACTTTTATTAAATTAACTATACGTAGTTTCTTAAAAAAGTCCTTTTCTAATTTTTTCTTATCAAAACAGGGTGTTGTTTTTTCAAAACTGCAGGCTCAATACTGATTGTAAAGTTTCAAGTTTCTTATCCGTAAATTCACCTTGTCTGTTCATAATTTAATTCAACTTAACTCTCGTCAAAAAAGAAAATAAACGGTGCAATGGTGCAATTTAAGATACTGTGGATACAGGGCTTCTGGATGGGTCCGCTCTGCACTGTAAATTTTAATAAGATTGAATATTTTTACATTTAAAAACCCACAATTTCTTAAATATGAATCTCTAAAGTTTTGTCTTAAGAAACAAATCCAAGTAAACTGTTAAGTTTTCCAACTATAATTGGATTTTTCAATCTTTGAAAAAGCGTCACGCCCCCATCCATCCCCTTATCATTTGCTTGCCAGGTAGTTCTTAGTATCTTTTCCTACCAAACAAATAAATTTGTTTCCAAAGTTCAATACTTTCTTTTAGTTTATTTACTTGCATGAAAAACAAAACCAAGGCAACGATCACTGTCAAAGAAAGAAGCAGCGCTAAACCAAAATATTTTTGTTCTACTATTTTATTTTAACAAAGCTCTAGAGTCTTAGAAGACAATGAATGATTAAAAAATGCTGGTTATGTGTGGAAAAAAAATGAAAAAATAAAGATATTTAGTCGTTGGGGCTCCACAAGGAGATGGTCTGCGCCCCTTTCCCATTTATCAATACTTACAACTGATACCAAGGCTTCATGACATCTATATACCCACAGTGTAATTTTTTCTGGATTCACACAAAGAAACACTCTTCAAAAAACGAAAGTTGATGTGACGAGGGACCTTAACTTTTTTGTGACGAGCCTTTTATCGACATTATAAAAGTAACTTAAAAACGGTTATCTAAAACTATCCTTGCAATGTAAAGCTGCTATGAATTTGGCAGAAAAGCAAATCAAAGAGCGGCTTGCAAATGAAGAATAACACCGAATAATAACGTATAAATGCAGGTAAATTAGCAAATGTGTGAAATTACATTTAAAGATAGGACTAAAGACAGGAAGTTGTAATACAAAAGACAGAACTAATATTACTGGTAAAATTTAGTATAGAAAAGACAAATCTTCAGAGTGTAAAGTCGAACATTTCTAGCAAAGAGCAAGTTTTGTATTTCTAAGTCAAAGAACTTTTTCAAGCGATTGAAACTGCTAAGGAAAAACCTGATGATCCTGTCTAAATCGAAAAATTAATGTTTTCTGTTTATACATTCAGAAATATTATTTTCAAAAACGTTTGATTCTCTACCTGGTGGAAAAATGTGCAAAAGAAACGGAAATTCATTACATTTCTTACAGGGATTACCCCCAGAGAATTACAGCGTTAAATATGATAGGACGGTTAGGGACCTGAAAGTCTTGGCACATACTAGGGAGAAGAAAAATCTGGCACTTCTAGGGACCGGATATATCACAACATTTCTAGCTACAAGACACATTCTGTTACTTTTAGCGACAACAGGACATGTTACGTCATTTCCAGCGACAGGACATATTCTTTTAATTTTAGTGACATATTAGTGACAATATCCTCTAACACTCAGGACAAATTCCGTCAACTCATACTCATTCTGTCACTCATACTCATTCTGTCAATTCTACCTACTGGACATATTGAGACAATTCTAGGAATAAGACCAAATTTGTTAATTTTAGGCGCAGAACATATTCTATCACGGCCAAGCATAGGCAACAATCTGTCACATATGGGGACTGGACATATTTTGTGACTTCTCACTCCACATTGTCCCTTATAACGCTATTCAAGTAACCAAGCAGAGAGTGACTTCAGACTTTGCGAAATGCAGATATCTTAAAGGCTCTTGCGCAACCCGGCATGCATGCCTCAAAAGAATATTAATTGCTTTTCAAATTTATCGAATTTTGAGACAATCTAACCTCCACACTTAGTAGAATCTATAATCTATATTTCATAAGAAACTTTTATTGCTTGAGGATAGCCCTAAATAAAGTATCCATGGGCTAACTTTATGCTAAGTATTAGGGTAATTTTTAACTCAAATAAGTGTCTGTACATTCATATCACTCTTCAAATTTTCATATTCACATGTTTGTCGATGAAAAAGAGCACCGATCTCGTGCCAGTTAATTCTGAAAAATGATTTTAAAGCACTGAACATGAAGCCGAATATTGAACATGATTGTGACACGTCAAATTTCGCAGATCTTGTTTGATAGACTCGAATGCACACGAATCCCCAAAACCCGAAAGCGCAGATTAAATACAAATGAGCTTCAGCATCAAGTATTGTTTACAAATGAAAATTATCGATATTAGAACTCTGTAATGCAAAAAATAAAATAAAGAGTAAATACAGACTTTAATATTACTAAGAGCTTCCTACCCAAATTTTGTGAATGTTAAAGCTAGCAAAGGTAATTTAAAGAAGTCATTTTCAAGATAAAGTTAAGTAAGTCCTTAAAAGAGAAGCTACGGAAACTACAATTATTTAACTTCTAAGCAAAAAAAGTAGAAAATGAACGATAAACTTACAGACTGTTTTGTCCTGTCAAGGCCTAATCAGTAAAAACAAATTCGCATTAGCAATGTGTACAGCGGCAAAGGCGCCAAACTGAAGTCCCAGGGGGACACAGACCTACAATGAATGTCCCAGAGGCATCAAGGCTGGATAAAGTTCACGAGGCAATGTGTGGGAACAACAAATTTTGTGGAATAGAATTATGTTTGCCTAAAGTCTACTCTGGGCTCCACAACGTCGAGTCAAAGGGACTTTGGAGAAGAAGCATTGCGGAAGAGTGCACTCCTTCTCCATTACCCCTTCACGACACTCTGGACCAAAGATACCTGAAGCCTCGCCTAAACCCTTCGAAGTTGGGGAGACTGTCCATTCAGTTGCTTTCCATTCCGTGCTCTATTATAAACTACTTATAGCAGAACTGAAAAATGCAAAAACTTTTTAGTTGCCTAAAAGATATCCTAGGTATCCTAAGGTCTTGAAATTTCTTTGCTAGGACAAAATTCCCTTCTTTACGACTTCTAAAATGGTATGATTTCATAAGAAAACACAATAAATTCGCAAAGACTTCTAAAAACGAACTAGTAAGCTTAAGAAAGTATCTTGAAAAAAGTCTACTTTGTGCTCGCAGGACTCGACAGTGTCTAAAATCGATAGCACTTGTTAATGACTATTTTCCTGAGGATTCTGTTTGCATATCATAACATAGAGTACATCGAGGATCATTCGTTACTCCTTTTCTTGACTTTGGAACATAACTTCTGCCATACTTTTCACTGTATTCACAAAGAGCCAGCCACATCAATACGATGCTTTCCGTTTACGAAGGAAATGAGACATGTTTTAATGCTTTTTTAAACATAGATGGTAGGAGATTAACTTTTTTCTGCGAGGTTCCTCGATATCTAGTAAAACAGGAACATGGTGGCACATACACTGGAACCCAGAACACGTAAGATTGTCTTTACTGTGAAATTCCTGCTTAGGTTCTTATCAAGCCATACAGGTTTTGCAACAAGACTTGACTAGGTTTGATAATGTCAAACCTCCCTATGTTGTTCTATGTGTTCATTTAGTCGATGGTGGCTGAGGATTACTTGATACCACGTCTTGACACTACAGCAACTCCCAATCTTTATACAATTTCAGCACTGAACTACATCACTTTGATTGCGTCTATATTTTAGAAAGCCCTGTAGAGAACCTATTAAGATGTGTATTATCGTCAGATGTCTGTTAGTCACAAAATGATATTCTTTGATACAACTGAAACAAAAACACCCCTTTGATCTATGCAGCCTTATACATTACAAAACTTTCTGCCACCCCCCCCCCCCCCCTAAATAATCTTAAAGAACCGGAATTCTGAGTCCTCAAAAAACAGTAGTATTGAAACAAACTGATAAATTCTCCGTTTTTCGTCAGTCAAACTGATAAATTTCTTTCCAATAAATCTATGTTATTTACATATTAATAATTTCTACTAAGAAGCCATTACTTATTAAAATGCAGCCAGTTAGTGCATAATAAAAAATTTTCACGAAAAATCTGCTAAACGACCCTTGAAATGATCACATGATTTACAAACATCACTTTACAAACATCACCAACGCTTCAACTTTATCCATATAGTGGGGGTGTTAAGTAAAAGATAAACGTGGACATATGCCTCCATTCATACCGGTCTTTACAGTGTCATTCACGTCATCTACATTTCATGCCAAGAGTTTTCGAGCAAGGAGTAAAATCAGAAATCCCCAAAAGTTCCCTCCTCTACCTCTGTTAATTAACATAATTTTCAGATCTTCAATGTTGTTTGTTTGATCACTATGATTAATGATATTATCAACCAGTGTTTGAGTTAAAAGTGAAGCAGAGATACTAATTTACTTGTTCTGTATAGGAGCTACATTCCTACTCCATTCGCAAAACAAGGTTCACAGAAAACTGTAGCTGACAATAGGCGAAACAAGACTTATCAATGACGTATATGCATGTATACAACTCATGTCTAAAACAGCTGGACATGGCGTGGCGATCATCGACAAAGAGAAGAGGCAATTGCATAGGCTGGTAAAATAAGACGTATTTCAATTAAAAAACTTTTGATATATAAGAAATTCACTTCCTCGAAGAACCAAAGTATGTGGAGGAAGTTTTAGAGCATGATCAAGAAAGATATCGTTGTTCATACTGTAAAATATCTATTGCTGTTCGTTCAATTGCGTATGCCCTGAAAAGGAGGGGGTTATGCGCGATTCGATTAGGAGGGGGTCTCTGTGAGGTTCGCATACTGAAACGTCTTACGTATCTTAAAGAGGGTTCTAAATCTGGAAATTCGCCGTTTCCATCACCTCTTAAAAATTAAATCCAATTTCCTGAATCATTTTTGCTGCTTGACTAACGGGTAACAAATACTTCTAACAAACAAGATCAAATTCTACAAATATCCTAATATACTTAAGGATGCGATGAGATTTTTCAAAGATAGAAAATTTACTTCAAGCTAAAAAACGTTCAAGATTTAGAAGGACTGTCTGCGAGCTGTGATATCAGACTTATGATTGCCAGTTTCAACAACATTAACAAACGGAGAATCGCGTAGGATCCTGCGTTTGGCTTTGGCCACGAAATCATTAAAAATTGTTGCTTTTTGTAAAGAATATCTCGATGGACAGCCTGGAAGGAGCACGAGGGTACCTGTAGGTATTGCTATGGCAATAGATGTGGACAAGTCTTATGTAAAATTCGATTCAGTAGGGTCATCAACACGCCATAATTTTTCAACCTGCGAATTGATGTATGCTAGATAAACAAATTAGTCTAAAAGACGATTCGCTGTCTTTCATGCAAAGAGCTATCAATCACGAGTGATAACAGTTTACAATTCGAGTAAATCATAAATACGTTTGAATCTGACCATTGACAATACGCGTCTCGTGAAAAAACGGCCTATGATCATCTAGACTACAGTCATCATCTCGTTCTTGTTCTTCCACGATGCGATCAGTTCTGTGAACCTCAAAGTTATCGAGCTTTCGAAAGTTTGATGATGATGACGAAAACTGCAAACCTCGGATCCATTCTGTGATGTCATCATTTTTTCTAGGGCTAGATGACGTAAATATTGGCTCACGATTGCCGGTGAAATCGAGGCCCCCATTTCGATCGAGACCGTTTTGGAAAATGTTCTCGTTTATTGAGCAGAGGGATAATCTGTTTTTAAGGACTCTATGCAAATCTTCAACCTCCTCAGCTTCAGTTTTGTTATCATTTGATCCATATGAGCAGGTCCGAAGTATCATGCCATGTACACTCATTGGTCGATTACGGCTGGTTCTCCTAGTCCTGACTGGGTTCTCCCCCGCGATCTCAGTTGATATATGATCTGAAAACTGCGATGTAGATGGTATTGAACGCAGACTTTCCGAACGGCGAAACCTACTTCCGTGACTAACAGAACTTCTCTTCGTGACACGTAAATCTTCCTCGTTATTCTTAATGTCCCTCAAATCGGTGGTAGATTCGTCAACAGGTTCTTTTACCTTGTCTATAAGCATAGAAATCGATTTAGGGCGTTCTGCCTTTTTCGACAGGTTTTCCCTAGAATGCCAACGGGACTGATTTATGGATTCACTTGACCTGAAGCTGCGCATTCTATGTTTACTATTCGGCTGCTTTTGTTTTTTCCGTTCGAAAATACTTCGGAAGAATCCTTTCTTTTTCCCTGTAAGGTTTATCGAGCTCGTGATTGGCTCATTACCATCACGTGATTCGTGCATGCAATGATATTGAAATTCTAAAGCGTTCGCAAAATCGTTCCCGGCGCCTTTTTCTTCTTGCACTGTAAACTTATGAGGCATAAAATAACTTGTAGTCTTTCTGAAACTTTCCCGAAACTTTTTGAAGCCTTTCTGTTCACTCGCAGGACTTTTCACAGGCGTTCGCTGTCTTTGAGTCGGACCCAGACTTATTTTCGACGCGGCTCTTCTCAAGTCGAGGTTGCTTAAACTTTTGCTGCTCCTCCGGTGCTTCTGTTGAAGTTGTTCAGATTCCTTCGCATTGGTAAGTATCTGCTTCAAAATTTCCCTCTCGGTTGTAAGATACGGTGTACTTTCTCGTCGATTGCTTTCAAAAATTTGACTGTGATACCTTCCTCGCCTTGAGTCATTCCTAACTCTATTGTTCAACACACCATTACGAGACTCAGCTTTGCTTTCATAACCCGAATCTTCCCGTTCATGAAGTTTCTTTCCCGGGACTGAGTTCTCTTTGTTGTTCTGACTTGGCCTAACACTTTCTTGCTGTTTTCCAGTGCCCGCACTGTTTCTCCGGCCTTCCAACCGCCTCAACACGTCAATTTCGCTGTCTTTTGGGCCACGTTTGGGCCCGATATTTTCCATACTTTTGCTCACATGCCTGCGACGTGTTCTAGAATTCTCCCCATTCACATGTTGATACAAAATGATCTTTTTCTCTCCTTTAGCAGGACTCAACTTCTCTTCTGACGCAGTTCTAAGCATGTTGTTCCTGTTATTATGGAACTCGGTCCTGTTCTGTTTCTGAACAGCCTTATCGCTGATGCCCCAAAGCCTGCCGGGAATGTACTCCGTTATTACTTCATCGCATATCGATGGCTTGATATCAGTGTACCCCAACTGCCGTGAGTTTATTTTTGAATCATTATCACAATGGCCATTTTGTCCTTTTACATGCTCGGTATCATCGCTACATCTGCTCTCTATTCTCTCTGCATCAGACAGACCTCCAGAGGCATAACCTGTTTCGGACAGAAACTCGAACGCATGCTCAAGCGAACGATTGATGCACGCGATATAGCTTCCCCGAGTCCTCTCGAAACTCCTATCGTGATCAGATGAGCTGTCCAGTGGCTCTCTTGATGAGGTGCTCTCTCTCATCTACAAAATAAGAACGGAATAAATAAACGTAAGGTTTTGCCGGGTAGGAGTTTGTTTGCCATAAGATATAGTGCGGTCACTAGTAAATTCCTTTTGGAAAGTTGACAACATCTCACAATTGTTTCCCTACATTTTGATAAACAACGAATTCTTCATTGCAGAACAGAAATGAACAGAGATGCAAGTTATGGGTTCTCGTATATTGATTCGCAAATTGTCCTAAGTTCCAATCAAACTAACACATCAGTTTTCACCTACTGATTTCCGATGCTTAATAACAAAATGCCAAATGATCACATGTTTATCGTGTTCGTTTATAAAGTTTGCTGAAAGAACCTTTTGAATCGGCAAAATATTGTTTTGAATAAATGAAATTTCCTAGTACATGTGGAAGCAAGAAAATGACTGAAAACCATTTCAAAGCATATGTATATTTCTATAGTATTGGAAGCAATTACGCCGAAAAGATATCTTTAGATTGTTGCACAAGCTTCCAGTTTACAAACCTTGCGTCTTCAAACATACTGAGAACAAATTAAAAGCCGTAGAAATAACAATGTGGAGTGCTTGATGTTGTCATGTTGTCATGATTGTTATCATCACTGCTAAAAGTGGCTTCGATTTTTGCTTTGAGTCGCACTAAATTATCCGGGAAGAGAGAGAAGCAGTCACGCAAGATACGATTGAATAACTCTGAAGCGTAATCTAAACTTGGTATTTGTTGACACTTGTGCCGTCAAAAGGAGAAAAGGAAAACAAAGAAGGAGGGCATGTCATTTGCCTTTCATGCTGATCGTGTGTTTTTCACACGTAAAAATACAATAAAACTCAGGTTTGAGCTAGAGATAAGCGATTCGTCATGGTGACGATCTGCTTAAACGTCGAATTTCTGTTAAGCGGAGTTTTGTTTGCTGTGATCAGTAGCAATTTACAAATGACTGGACCATAACCAGAATAAGTAATGAAGTTGACAGTAAACAAGCATAAGAAGACTGAGATTGCAGTTCTTGGGCAGAAGAAGATTTTAGGCTAATCAATAACGCACTCTAACAATAGCAAAAATAAATAGGCCACGTCAGTGTTGAACATAATCGATTGTCTATTGATGTTCTGGATGGTTTCTCTCAATTACAAAATGGCCTAGATTCTACTTATTGCGTATCGAGGGCAAGGTTTCTGTATTTTAAAGGCATTCTGTTTATTTTGCACATTTAGATAATAGTTCGTAGATACTTTGCTACAGACAGCAGGGTCAGGAAAAGAACATATCTAAATATTACATCCACTGGAAAAATTGATATCAACAAAACTAAAAATGGTTTTACTTGAGTTGCAGGCTGTCTCTAAGAAGCAAAGGAACCATGCCTCTTTGTGCAAGCTTTGTCAAACGACAGGCACAGAAATACCGGCATGCAGGTTAATTAATGACTTTCGAAAACTGAGCACGGTGAAATAAAAACAATTAGGCCCTCATTAAGCAATTTGTCTTTTCGAGGCTTTAAAGGAAAGGAGCAGGTGGCTGTGTCTCTTGTCAATTGAATTGTGAATACAGAAATATTAATTCTACGCGTACAGAGCATTTTACAGAAACTGAAGGTTGAAAAGCCAGGTCAGGCAACGAAAAAAAGTGGGTCACTTGATTTAATGCTCAGAACACAAACATAAATGGCAGTCATTTTCAAACTGAAAGGATCTGATGGAGTTTAGTGTTAGTTGACATTCGTGAATAAGTTGCGCAATTAGATGATTTCAAGCTGGCATTTAATTGATTTTATAATTTTACAATACAATTGTTTGCATGTGAATGCCTTCGCAGCAGCATTACTTATTCATGGGAAAAGGCCTAAGACCTGTCACGAGAAGAACATTTTGTTAATTGACACTTCAAGCACAATTTAGATCCACTTTAATTCAAATTGCTTATTGGTCTGCAATCAAACAATAGCTTCCCAGATAGGTATATTGTTGTCCTTCCGATACAAGATTCAATTTTTATTCAAGCTATTTCTTGCTTCCCTATCGAAAAAGAATTTCTTCAATCGAATGCAAATAAACAAGAAAAACAATTATTTTTCCAATAAGTCTACAAGACTACGACTTCGGTCAATACAAAAATACACAGAGAAGATAAAGAAAAATTAACAAAAATTTTAGGTTGAGAAATGAACTGAAAAAGCATAATATCTTATTTCAAAGAGTGATGCAGACAAATTTTTATGATGAGTGTAGATTTTGAAATGCAAGAAAGTGATAGTACTGGTAGATAGAGTTAAATAATATATAACAGAAGTTATATCCAACATGTAACGATCAGGAGCAAGAACAACAACTTAGATCAGTGCCATTTTAGGCCAGAAACATTTCCATTAACAACATCATCTCTTCTCAACACAGAAAATGTATGGGATTCAGGAACAATTATCATCAACAGCAGAACAAAGTTTTAACTGTATTCCTAAAATTGATTTGTTTTAAAGTTTAAGCTCTACGTTGATTTATACAGAAAGAAAGCCTTTTTCATGTTTGGATGTTTTCCAGAAAATAAACGCCTATATCTTTACAGATATATCTCTTCGAGGACAAGCAAGTACCTTAACCTGCTACAAAACAGGAAAGTTAGACAGAAAATTTCCATCAACTTCATTAATGGTGTCGAGAATATAAATAATAACACAAGAAACATCCCTCGCAAAATTTCCTCCTTTTGGCTACAAACAAGACACAAAGCAATTTGCCTGGCTTATATTAAGACCGAACCTTGATGTGATCAATTGGTTGGATTTTACTGGCTGCTTCTTCAGGTTGATGCAGTTAACACAATAACATTAAGTTTTATGCAAAGAACAAACACAATTTCTACAAATATTATTTCAACTGGAAGCCCTGAAGTTGCATCAGCTGCGTAAGTTGCACTTCCGTGTTACAAAGTAACTTTTGAAATTTCTAGACTTGATGTGGGAAAATTTTCTTCAGCAAAACTCTCTAGGTTACGTTTTTTGGCGTATAATTCAAAGAATAGTAATGTTTACGTGCATTATGAAATTCACTACAACTTCTGGATTAAAAATGGCTACACGATATGAAACCAAAACAAAAAAGTTTCTGAAAGAATTTCTAGCAGGTGAATCATCCCATCATCAAGACATGTCAACTAGAATCAGTTCTGTATTATAATCAGTACCTTTTTGGCAATTACTTGGTTTAAAACCAAAACAATGTGAGGAAATAGCGTTGATGAAAATCAAATGTCCAAAAAAGAAGCTATAATTTGACTTCTTCGTTGAACGTTGCGGCAGAATTACTTGAGAAGCTATCACCAAGCTAAACGATTCCTGAAGTTTGAAATTTATTCTTACCACATTTGAAATATTCATCTTGTGGTGTTATGCATCTTCACTCAGTTAAACGTGGTTGAAATTAGCATATAACCAGGCAGCAAGCGAGAAGGAAGCCACTACAAATCGGAATGAAGCCACTACAAATCGGAAGGAAGCCAGAATACAAATCAGAATGCAATGCGCAAGGACATCTGTGGATTAAATCTTCAGATTATCTGTTCGGTTCCTAGGCCGCAAAGAGTATATCTATAGTTAAGTTGAATACAAGGCTGATCAAAAAGATCCGTTGTAAATTCGAAGTTTCTTTACCGCAATAGTAAGGTATTGTTTTGTTGAGCATGTGGCAGCAGGTAACTTAAGAATCGACCCGACAGGAGCTCTCTGTTTCGATCAAAAATCTTGTGTTCAACTGCACGCAGTTGTTTATGTCGCAACATGGCCACATCCTTTCACAACCTTTCTTCTACCAGACTAAAAGATTTTTGCAAACTCTACAGAAATTTCCCCAATTTTCGTGAATCAAAAAATCATAATTGAATTTGTTTTAGTTTAGCGCATGCGGGATAGCGGATGTTAGGAAATTGAATGATTTGTTTAATGAAATGATTTGTTGTAAAATAAAGAAGAAGAATATGCAAATGGCGGAGAATATACAAAGATGAGGTGGTAACGATGATGATAATGATGAAGATTGATTATGACTATGAGGACTGATTATAAATAATCTTTTCGTGGTAAACAATCCATTCAAAAATGGTTTTGGAAAAAGAAAACATTTCTAAACATTCCAACATCTGACACTCTTCAAAGTTTAAAACGTCAGAACATAAAGTAGATCGAAAACTCTACGCTTGGAAATATATATACCCAATTGTGGATCGAAAGGCGATTGCAGTCCGATCAGAAATGCGAGGGTATGGCTGTTGAGGTTGCCAAATCAGTGCCGCTTGCTTTTTATTGCTATTTAGAATTTTACCAAGTGAAAATTTAGAATGTCTGCCTACACAAAAGCGGTTTTTCAGGTGTATGTGATGCAGAATATAAAACTGCTAGATAGAATGACGATTGGGCTCTACCAATGATTTATGATGATTTCATGATTGATTATGATCATAATTATTAAAAAATTTATGATGATTATTGATTATGGTCGTCATGACAACTTAAACCATCAACTAAAGAAGTCTTGACTGAACCTGCTACAAACTACACAAAATACAGTATAAACCACACGTCTCAAAACACAAAGCGTATAAAACAATGATAAGATAAAATCTACGGAAGATTAGAATAAAGCATCTAAGAAAAGATTTGTCTTAAAATTTAAACAGAAACTGACCACAAATTCGTACAGTTGTGACCCAGCAGGCAGTTAAAAGGATAAACTTTCTAAGCGATCGAAGAGTAACAATTATTAGAATAAAACAGTTTTTATTAAATAAAGCTTTATTAGATTTGACAGCTGAAATCTTTTTTGAATAATAAAGTGTAATTTTTATCTGACAGTTTTTATCAGATAAACGATCTTTTAAAACTCTCATCTAAATGATTGAGAAACAACATAATATTTCAACATTAAATGACTGCCTCGTGTTTTGCAAACGGATTTGTTTAACTACAACCTCCATAATTTAATCGCACAAAGAATCATTTGAAATATAATTTGCCAAAATCAAATTTGCGCAAACTAGCCTCGTTCATGCAATATAAACTAAACACGATGCCTACTGATGGCGTTCTATGCCGACCAAATTTTTATTTCTGCCCATTTGTTGAGCTGAGGGATGTAAGAGAGGAAGGGTGGTTACGCTAATAAGTAAAACAAAAAATAATATAAAACGAAAGTCTTTAGTCACTTCTCCCCCAAAGCATGGAAAGCGCCTGATAATCTCGAGTACAGGCACAGGGGTGCCGCCCTAAAAGCTATAAAGAAGGAGGGCTGTGCTGCAGAGAAAATTTAAAAGCCACACCCAAGTCCACACCCTATAAATTTGCAGTTGTGTTAAAGATTCTCTGTTGTGTACATGAAATCATTCAAACTGTTCATCATCTCTAGAAGGCAAATAGCATAGTTAAGGGCTAATTCACATTGCCCAGTAAGGAATGCACCAAACCAAACGAATACGGGCTGAGTCCCCTATAATATATTTCAGGCACCGCGCAGCCATTGGGCTAGCAGGGGCTATAGCCCACCCACTTTTTTGCAATAATAGGCTAGAAAAATTTTTCAAAGGTTCACTCTAACGCAACTTAGGATAGTTTACTCCTGTGTAGTAGCAGTTCTCATTGACTGGGAACCATTTTTGTTATTTTTCTAGGTGTTTCATCTTGTTTATTAATATGATGTATTTTCTAACTTTGTTAGCTTGGTTTTTGATTACCCTCGAGCTAATTCTATCTGTTTTTATAGTTATTGATATCTTTTCTGAACCAGACTGTTAACAAAAATAAAATAGAAATAAGCGAGTATTTTCTAAAAGGGGCGTTTTCCGGCATTCAAGAGGGCGTTGACTCAAAAATTTTTTGGTCACACCCAATTCAGCCCCTCCACTTTTAGAGTGGTGCGCGGTCCCTGATCTATTTTAATTAAACAAGGAGACTGTGCCCTCCGAGCCCACCCTTTAACCACAACACCGCAGGGACCAAATAAACTCTGAGATGAGGGGACAAACCCATTGCTAAATAGAATGCCTCAGATTTCCCTTATTCAAGTACAATGCCACAAACCCAAACTGAATCCTGCTAGATTACTGCCTGTGTTACATTTGCTAGCAACAAAAAGCAGTCTTTAACAAGATATTCAGTATATAGTTCCCAGGTCACACAAAAAACATTATCTCAACTGAACATCAGAAGTCTATCTGTGGCCTCAGGCTGTGGATAAGGCGTTTGAAATTATTGAGCTCATATCAACCCTCACTTCTAACGACCTAGACCAGTAAAGTTCTTTAGAAGAGATTCTTCTTGAAACTTTTTTAACAGATATTTGAGTATCGAAATAAAATCATAAACATAGAAAATAGAAAATTATAAAAAATGTAGGCTACAGAAGGTTCAGGCAAACAGAGATTGGTTTTATAGGAAAAGGACTGATTTCATAAAGTACAATTGCAGTATATGACAGTTCTACTGACGAAGCCGTATAATACTGACGCTACAAGAGGTCTGGGCACAAAAGAATGTAAAGTATTCTAATTGAATTAGCACGCGCAGGTAGGCCGAGAAGCACTTTGTACATGTGCTTTAAAACTGACATAGCGCAAATTCTATTGCAAAATGTGATAAATAGGAAATCTTGTGGGATTAAGCGTTCTAACCAACTAGTTTTGCGTAGATGAAAATGTCAAACAAACAGTTTATTGTACTAATCGGGAACAATTGAGAGTCGCGTGTTTCAGAACAAATCTGTGTTTATACTAAGACACATCTGTCCAGCCTTCATTAATGTTGGTATTTTAATAACCGGAGATAAAAATTCCCTCGCCGTTTTACAAATTAACTTCTGAAAACATGAAGCAAGCCAAGAATAACCAAACAGAGGTAAAACAATCAATGGCGTATTTACGTCAAAACACAGTCATTGAAAATATAGTCACTGAAATTCAAGTGGCCAGAAAGCCGGTGTTCCGCAGGACTGCGTAACGGGTCTTTTATTGTTTACTACTCAGCATTTCGTGAAGTCTTAATGCAGATAAAGGTTGGAAAAATGAACTCTGCAACTGGAAGTGGATTTTCTCTCCTTTGTTAGGGCTATACTGTGCCTTTCTCTGAATTTCCAACTAGTTGAAGTTTTCTTAAAAGTTTTAGCGTCCGTTTAAAAAATTTTGAGTTTCAGATAAGAAGTGATTCGGAGGAAAGTTCTTTTAGGGAGATAACATTTTACAAATAAAAATTGAAGAAGATGTGGTGCAATCAAATGCAATGAAAAGCTATGCTTAAAAATTGCTCTAAAATCCGACCAATTTAAATCGCTGATGACAATTAAAACAAAACGGGGTAATCCTCTTTTATGAATAATTATAACTTTACGGTATTTTTTGCCTGTAATAACGAAAACATTGCCGATTAGATGATAATGCGACATGAAATGTGGATCAAGGATTGGCTGATCAACATCTGATCGTCAGCTTATGACACGGAGCTCCGAGGTCAAATCGCTAGTCGATGCTTTGAAGAAACCGCGTCAAAAAACTTATGAAAATATTAAACAAACTATAAAGGGATGTTTATAATGAAGGTTTAGAAATTTAAAATGGGAACGCGATTCGTTTCAAATTTAGAATAAATTGCACACGTGCCGTATTGATTTTCTGGCATCTTCGAAAAAGGCTTGGTTCGTCATTGCTATAATAATATTTTGAAAAGCTTTGTTATGTATTAATTGATAAAAAAACACTAAAATACGGCATATGAAAGGAGGATTTGATGCCAGAAAATAACTGGAGCTGTAACATGGTATAGGGCAGTTGGATTGAAGAAAGAAGAAGTCATTGCTTTCAAGCTGATCTTTACTATACTGCCAAGACAATCCTTCGAAGCAAGTTGTTCTTTCTAACATTCAAAAAATGGATGCATTCTATGCTAAACTAAAATTATTTGTTCAAAACCCCCTAACTTTTATACACACGATGACAAGGCAAAGGGGCGTATGATAAAGTACGAGACAAATGCCCCCTTAGCGTAAATACTGGGCTTCGTTGGCCAATCGCGTAAGCTTTAGAAGATGCGGGGGAGGGTAGGCCCCACATGGCTCAAAATTAGATCTTGTTTAAGACTCGTATTTTCGTTTTACCATTTTTGGATGAACTTATTCTCAATATTCCAATATATTCCCCCTACTTTAAACCTATAACATATATTGTTGTATTCCATCATTATATCTCATTGTGTCTCATTTTTTTGTTATATCAACAGTTTTATAGATTTTATACGGCTAGATTTTATATGTGAAAAAAATAATGAAAGCAATTGTGTTATGAATGAAATCTTTGAATTTTGATAGAATTTGTATTTACGTGAATATCTCGTCTGTCCCGTAAACTGAAGCTTGGGACATTTTAAAATTTAGGACAATATGTTTTGGAAAAAGTAGCATTTTGAAAGAGGGAATAACAACAATTATCACTTTCCTAGTAAGCTTCTTCGAACGGGAGCGAATTCTTCGCAGAGAAAATCTAGGCCGAGGCAAATTAGCATGTCCTATTCAAATGATACATGTCGGTTAACTAAGGCTGCACCAAACCCTAAAATAACAAAAAAATCGTTAATCCATGATATAGCACAAAGGAAATAAAGTATTCGCAAGTATTTAATTTATAACATACCGCCAAATATCAAAGTTTATCGACCAACCAAGAACCCGTACTCTTGCGCGCTTCCTCACACTTACAACAAAACGGGAAAACACGACGCTGCTTAATCTAGAGACCTTATCACCTTCCCTCAATGCTTGATAGAAACAGGTCAGCAGAGTCTATTTGCCAAATCAAACAAACAGAGCATATGACCATTCTCGAGTATTTGCTAACCAACGCTAAAAGACTCAAAGTTCGCTTCATTCCAACTCTAAACAAATCGGTCTGGACACAAAGGTCAGTCTGTCGCCCGTATTTGCACAGGTTCGACGCTAGCATACGGGATGAAAATCGTCCAGTTTCCTTTCAAGTATTTCACAGAAGCAATATTGCAGACTTTGCCAAGCAATTAGTGTGCCTGACAGACGAGGTAACCTGAATCAACGGATAATTGCCTGGAACAGTCGAAGCACACCTTCTATATATTGCTTTACTACTGATCACAAAGAAGCTCTTAGAGAAAACTCAATGGCATTTTTCAAATCTTGCGAGGCAGGAAATTCTATCTTTCCTCCAAAAAGAAAATATTCAGAATTTGATTCATTGCTTGACAACGCAAAGTTATTAATTGATGAGCATTTCAGAAAAATAAAGGACTGCATATTATTCAGCATTTCAAATATCCTGTTGGATATGAACCCCGTTGTGTAGGTCCCCGAAGGAGGAGTGCTGGGTAACACTAATCTAGTAAAAATAAAATCCTGGAAATTTCGCCTGCAGTCTTGGACAAAAATTCTGTAGAAGCATATTTTGAAATTGAATTAAAAATTATAGCAATAGAAATAGCCACATCCCCCTCCCAAACCGCTTCAACATTGAAATGGAGGGGGGGGGGGGCTGAGAGAGAGTTTTTACTTATTTTTAGAAAGTGCAATAATTTTAAAAAAATCTCAGCTTTGTCGGGGATTGTAGTTTTAAATTCGTCAAGAATTTCTAACATACCTAAGCCTTAAACAATTTGAAAAGCCTTCCTTCTATGAAGCCCCCTCCCCCCTTTAAAATATCAGTTCCCGTTTAAAGAAGCTGTTTTAATTTGAAAAATACATCTACCTCGGTTTGACAACTTCAAATAACCCAGCTCCACCCTGGAACTGGAAGGAGCCCAGTACCCTGGTACCACAGCGACAGAATTTCGAGCGCGTTATCAGAAGCGGAGGAGCATTTCCTTTTTCTCTGATAGACAGTCCTCCGCTTCTCCACTACTATCTTCTTTTTCCGCTCTCAAATTTTTGTGGCTCAGGTACCAAAGGTAGGAGGCTCGTTTCTAGTCAGACTTGTGTGGTTACTATTTTTGGAGTACCAGATAGGGGTATTTGGAAAAGGGCTACAGCTACACACAACCATAAACATTACGTCTTTAATCTTAGCAACCCCTATAAAACACACAGAGCGATATACTCTACATCTTAATCCTTACCATATAAGACTGCCTTTTGTGCTATCTAAAGCAAATGAAACACGCTTAGTCTTACGGAGAATTTTCAATACCTCTGCGGGGCTGCAACTCCAGCATGGCATTGGTCTATTCAATAGTAGGGGATAAAGATAGTCTTGTAAAAACATTCGTTAATCACTGATTGAGAATGCTAATCTAAACAAAGTGTTTCGACCTGCATACGATGATTCTGCTCCCCACATTGTTATGAATCTAATTCATGTCTAAATACAACGGGAGAAGATTTAAGCTAGATCAGCCATCGTATTCTTTAATAAAATTTCTCTCAATTCGGAAGAAAGCATCTCTCTCGCTGTATTAAAATCACCCTCTGCAACATTGCAAAAAGAACAATCACTTTCGACTTAAGATGGCAGTGCTCTGATTGGAATCTAACAAGGTATGGCATCTAACTGATGCCATACCTTGAAGATAGTAATTTATAAGATAAAGTACCAATTGGCTAGCGTCAAAGACATCACTGCAATGAGACGCCCAAAGAACATAAAAAATTGTAGCTCTTGAGACAGACGTTTTAGAAGTTAGTACATATAGCTTTAGAAATTCTTCTTTCCTTCCTGCAACCGTTGTTGCAAGCGTGGCTACTACAAAAACTGTTTGATAGAAATGAAGATGTTCATGCTTAATATCTTAAATCAATATAGAATTAGTTCAGAGGGGAAAGTGAAAAGACTGCCCATTTATATGTGGGGTTAACCCTGAAATATGTGGGTCTACCCGGACAAATGGTTTTGCAGCAATAGCCAACACAAATTTATACACAAAATGAGTTACTCAGGGCAAGGCTAGGTTCTTTCTTTCTCAAGCAAAAACGCAGAATAAACCATAATCATTACCTTGAAAATATTAGAAAGCCTTGTTACAGCAAAGATCAGCAGCAGAAATGCCTCATTCCAACAAGCAACTGCAGCAGACAAGATGTTTTGCAAGGTTGTTTCCCAGAAACGTCTACAAACTGTCTACGTCCTTCAAAATGCCACGTGTTTGCCTATCTCAAGACACTCTCAATTCCACAAAATACATTAATCAAGGGTTGTCTGTGATCTGCATCAACAATAAAACAACGTAGTCAAGCTCAGCTGTACATAACTTCTTTTATGCCCCTTCGCATTCGCGGCGCAGGTGTATCCTAACAAAACACGTGGTATTAGAATGCTTCTACAGACGGTTAGGCCCTGGATTTCTGCTTTACAATCAAATGTTTACAAGATCAGACTGATCGTTTATTGTGTTTCTATTATCAGAAGTCACATGACAATTCAAAATCAGTGTTTTCATTACCATGTTGATGCTCATTTTTCCATTCACTGACAAATGGCTTGATTGCTAGCAATGCTATACAAAATGCATCGTGCTCCTTACAATCCGTCTGTTCCTTAGAACCGTTTAAATCAGACAGTCGGCTCTCTGGATAAAAATATTAGACAGTACTTCAAGACATGATGCCACTAGATTCTCTTAAACAGGTCTATGATCTGCAGAGAATAAACGACTGATCCATCCAGGTTAACAATAGCCCTAAGGTAGCCATGTTGCGTCTTCAGAGAGGGTGACAGGGTGGAGGCAGGGCAAAAAAGGTTTAGGAAAATTTTCAATAAATTTCCGGATTACTTGGAAGCTAATCTTCGGGAGCTGTACTTGAGTTAAACTCCTTTATAATAAAAAGCCCGCGAGGATCCGAAATCAAAAGCACTTACAAATCCGAGACTGAGCTATTCATACGATCAACTACTATTGTTCGCTTTGCAAAATATTACATTCACGCCAAAGGGGAAATTTCATGCAAAAGACAAATTTGGTCCTTGGTTTTCAATCCAATGGTAAAAGGCTGGTATCCCCGACACAAATCCAATGGTTAAAGGGTGGTATCCCGGAACACAAATCCAAGGGTAAAAGGGTTGTAGCCCCGACAAAAATCCAAGGGCAAACGGGTTGTAGCCCCCCAAAACCTGGAAAAGCTAGATTTTTAAAACGGCGTAATTCGCGGCCTGACTGTCTAGAAAATATGAATATTCAGACTAATTTCAATAGAGAATTTCCCAAAGTTTCTTTTTGTTGTATCGTGAGGCATTCGTGCTACTGCGAGGGCAAATCTAAACTGCGAAGGAGATAACAGAGGATGAAGGAAAATTTTAGATTTGCCCTCGCAGTAAAAATAGATTTTTGAAAGTCTAATTTCAATATGCACATTACAATAATCTATTATCTATTTTGGCAGATATGAAGATAGCGCGACCTTGATAAATGGAACATTCAAGGTACTGCTTAGCCACGGCACACACCACTACATAATCTTGATCCATCCTAGAATCCACCGCCCGATCTGTTAGCTACCACTGCACTTCAGAAAAGAGGCTTTAAACAAAGAACAACACCCACTATAAAATCAAGGCCTATTTATCTTAAGCATCTTTCCAATACCAATGACGAAAATCTTGAAAGTGGCCTAGAAAGATTTCATTCAAAAGAAGAAATTCCACCTCACCTCGTTCAGTTTCTGTTGATCCTATTCCATTTGATAAATTTGAAAATATGTTGTTTTCATGACGAAGGAAGCAGCACAAACCGATGCAGAACACCTACAGTTAGTTTTCTATGTTTCGATAACCAATGCAGTGGTCTGGTATACAGAATTCCGTACAGACTGCATTTGCAAAAATTGTACCTTTCACAGATGGACAGAATTTTCCTTTTCGTACTTATCCGGAAGATGTACTTTTGGTTTCACACGACAATTCTGCAGAACTTTCTCACCACCCTTACATCTTATCTTATTAATAAGTCTGTTGCACGATTCAAGCAGAACAGCGCATGAATCGATATAGAAAAGCAACAATTACATATCGTTGGCTTTCTTTACACTCCGCAGAAAGGAAAACAAAAATATTTGAAAATCGTGTGATATGCTTATTGTTTGGCGGTATCAATTATATTCATAGCCAATTTAACGCCTCGCGAAGCATCTGATAACATTCTTTAAGAAAAGAAAAAGCGACTAAATCCAATAGGATTCTTTGGTACCCGAGAGGAAAGCGGCCAAACGAATGAAAGGAATATCTGATATGTTGCGTCATTGGTGAATGGCTCACACCCAGTCCCCAAGGAACTACACCAAACATCACCTGGAAATACTTCGCCTTTTTGCAACTATTCAAATTGAACCCAAACGGTAGTTTAGCTACCAACACAAAGAGCAATTGTCTATCAAAAGGAATTCGCAGCAAAATGAAAATACAAACTTGAAGTGAATTTTTGTACTTTAGAAATTTTACTTACATTTTCAAAAGGGAACTTCAAAATGGGGTTGATTTTTTTTAAATCTACATAGATCAACAGTGTTTTTTAATCTGCCGTCTAGACGTTTGCAAGAAATTGTGGTAAATTTTTACCCCGTTAACTTTTGCTCTGATGAAGCCCCGTATGCCGAGGCGAAATATTAGCCTTTACAGATTTACGTGTATTTATTGTTGTTTATTCTCGGCGTATTGCGGTGTTTCATATTTGCTATATTTTTATCGACTTTTCGCCGCAAGAACTCCTTGGAGCCCGTCGAGCAGCCTGCTACAGTGGCCTTTTCTTCATTCACACAATCTTATTTTAAACTGGCCCAGTTTGAATGGCTGGACTCCTTGTATGTACATTTAGCATTTAACGTACATTTAATGTAACGTACATAGCGTAGCTCAAAGTACATTTAACAAACTAAACCTCAATTTTACAAATTTTTTTCCAGCAAGTCGAATGTGAATCTTATTTGAAAAACCTCTAAAAGCAATCAAAATAGCCAAATACCCCCTTTTTCAACGCCCCATCAACAAGCAACTACGACAGCCACTTCCTGCTCTCACCCAAAACAAAAATGCAAAAATACATCATCGTCTATCGCTCGTCTTTCAACAAAATAAAAATAAAATAGCATAATTGTGCTCGTGTATCGACAAAAACTACATAGTGTTGCACAGTCACAGTTCCCCAAGGAAGCATTTGAAACCGTTTTTGTTCCCCCTTACAATGTCATATTAACTTAGCTCTGTTGAAAACTGGCGACTTTGAAATCCTTGCATGGTTGCAAAGGATAGCAGCAATACCTCTTAGTATCATGTAGCATATCAAGATATCAAATAACGAAAAACATACCGTTAGCAAATGCAAATCCTAAACCGCCGTGGATGTGCCTCCTGCCCGGCCTAAACGATTTCTCTTGCCTAGTCTTCGAAGTCTTTGTAACTGCACCTTGAAATAAACAATACATAAAGGCTAATTGAAACAGCAACAAACGTTAAAGCTGACGTGAAAGCTGATCCATTTGAATTCGAAACAATAAAGCTTGGTTTGAAAGAGTTTGAAATCTGAAACGGGATGATGCATACCCCGCGCTTTTGGGAATCGCCTTCTGACATCAAAGGCGAAATCCCAAAGTTTGGATTATTCAGTATGGTCGAATTTGAATGAATTAAGAATGTTTACATAATCTTTGGTCGATAAAACGCTCAAACGATGCGAATTTTCGGTGAATGGCGCTGGCTTTTGTACCATCGTTTTCTTTGTGTTTGGTACGCCTAGTTTGCAAAGCAAGAAAACTTTACACCATGAAGCAACGTTGTTTCTATTGCATGATTGATAAATATGTCCAAAGAAAGAAAAACACAACTTTTGGCTGATAACGCACGACGCTTTGGTTGAAAATTTTTGCCAAGAGAACAGCTTTTCGCTTTACCGTCTATTTTGAAACCTGATTCAGAATAGCCTCGTTGCTGGCCACTCGCCGTTAGAGCAAAAGAGGTTAGTGCCAAATGCAGTCGTTCTTTCTCTTATACTCTTCAAAAAACAAAAAGGCTTCCGTTGTATGCATTTTCAAGACGGGAAAATACAATTACTTATTTATTCATCATGCCTTCCAATCGCCTCAATATTTCATACAATCGCCTCAATATTTCACCCCGATAAGTGTGAATACAGTGTACAAACTTATCAACACCAATAACTTGTGACACTAGCCTGTGTCCGCAGGCTGTGCGGCACCTGAAGGTCGTTTTCAAGCTGTCTTAGAAGCGAGGCCACCCGACGTGCATTTGAGGCCTTAGAGACAATGCTTAAAGGTTACTGTCACAGAGGCGACCAAAGCGAGAATAGAGAGGAGTTCAGGGACAGTTTCTAACTGACTCTCGGAGAATGACTTGCTTGGCTACGGCAAGGCTAATCTAAAGTTAAGATCGTTTGGTCCATTTATGGAAGAGAACCTAGACGCTAACCTAATTAGCGTTAGATTCTGTCTTTTCTGGAGCCTCGATGCATTTACATTACGTTTTTAGCTTCACTAATTATACTCTGTGAGGCTTTTTTCAGAATTGTCTGCCATATGCGAGCCGTTCTGCTGAGGAAACTGAGGTTTACAGGACCTAATTGCAGGAAATTTTGGTTAGGGCTGTCTGCTTGATGAGATCCAGAGGGAGACGAGGATTTGTCAAACTATTGCATGCAGAGGACATGCATAATCGAGCCTTGGCGATATATAATGACAACCTGGTTCTCGTTTCTCAATATGAGCAAAAGGGGTGCTCATGAGTATTGGCCTAAAAGAAAGTTAAAAGTACCCAAGTGGAGGCCTCAGTTTAAAGGAGCGAGCGAGATTCCAAGAATCTGCGAAACTCACAAGTTTGAAGAATCTTTCCTTGGATTATGGTGATGTAGTGATCGTTCAACAGAAGCTGCTCAAGGTTCATGTACGCAAGGCCTAGGGAAATTAGAGTTAGAAAACTAAGTACTGCATCACCAGTTATTTGTTTCAGCGTAGAGTAAGTCCTCGAATAAGCCCCCAGCTTTGAATAAGCACCCCGCGAATAAGCCCCCAACCTAAAGTAATTCTTGCGAAATACGCCCCCTCCCCACCCTTGAATCAGCCCCAATGGGCTGGGGTATTGCCTCCACAGCAATAGGTTTATCCCTATATATATTTGCATACAGCAGATCTACTCTGGTAATATTTTTGGCTGCTGTCAAGTGCCAAATAAGCCAATTGTTCCTTGTTTTGCATCATTTGTTTGTGTGTAATGTTGCTGAGGGATTTTTATGTCAATAATATTGAGTATTTTAAAGAAAAGAAAATATACATAGTCTTGAAAATTTTATCGAAATATGTCATTAGAATGCAAAAATTTGGAAATATGCCAGCCAGAAATGTTTTGCAGCAAAACACATTCAAAATATGACAAAATGCAAAATTTGACAAAAAATATGCCAAAATGGCAGCCCTGGTGGGGGTGGGGGGGGGGGGGGAGGGAATGCCTCTAGGGCAGAACTGTAGTTACGTGAACATGCATCCTTTATAGAACGGCTTACGAGGCTGTACTTTCGTCTCATATATGAAATTATTTACTAGGGTCATCGTTATTGGGGGATTCGGGACGAAGCTTCACCAAACAAACTAACTGTATATATTTTTCAAAATTGCAACAGATTCTACGCTTTTTCGGAGCCCCCCCCCCCCCCCCCCCGCAAGTTGAAATTTGGTTTTATAGCCATGTGATATAATGATTTTTCCAAACATCTTGTTTGAAAAATGATACCATGCGAAATTTTTAAGAGTATGGCAGATGTCCAAAATATTTGTTTGAAGTTATTGACAGGTCTTGAAAGCTTCTTTATTAAATGTTTTTTTCACTTGCACTGTAGATATGAATATCACCATTGAAATCTTGCTGTTTTGGAAAATTCTTTGTTAAAAATGCTGCATTTTGACACCAGCAACTGTGAAGTTTTTCTATTTATCTGCCTGAACAACGAGAATAGTTAATGTAAAATAAGCCTTTGGATTTCAAGCGACATGTCAGATATGCGGAAAACCCATTTCGTAGCACAGAAAGTCCCGATGTAGGCTTATCCCGGCGAAAACAAGCAGAAATTTGAAGATATACATGGTAACCTGAAGATTGGCCTAGAACATTTGCTAGAATAAAACTTACACTTTCGAAAAATTCTTAGTGTTTTGTTTGTTTTGAGCTTTGTGTTTGTTTACAAGCATTGTTACGGATATCTTCAGTCGAATACAACGGCAAAATTTATAAAATTTCTTAACATACATTGGGTAAATGAATTTCAAAGTGTTGTCTAGAAAAGTTGGGGTGGAAATCAAAGGGGTTGAAATGTAAATATGGCCTGAAAAGTATTGAATTATTTGTCCCATAATAGTTTATATCTCATATAAACAAAAGGAATATTGAAAAAATAACACCGAAAGCTCACCTTGACCGTCGGCTTGCTTCCAAAAGTGTACTTCACGTGATTAACTCAAACTCGCAGAAGCAAAGGAATCTTTTTAAATAGAATTCGATCAGCCACGTTTTTCCATGTGCAATGTCCAACTGATGTCCTGAATTCCCATCCAGTTGTGCGCTTTTTTCTGCTGGATTTCACTTGTTGCAGAGTTGAATAACCGCAACGGGGGGGACTGCTTGTCTTCAACCGGCAAACACATAGGCTATCGTCCACGCGCTAAAAGGGGGGTCTTCCTCTCTAATCAACTTCTCTAAATACCGCGGTTTTATGAACACAAAATACTTGGCAGTATAATTCATCTTATTTCAATTAATTCTCTCGCTATCCTTGCAAATTAACATACTAGCTAACAACAAATAATGCTTCTTTTTGCTAAAACAAAATCAATGTGGTTATTTCTTGT
Organism: Rhopilema esculentum; assembly: GCF_057945365.1. Taxonomy (NCBI): domain Eukaryota; kingdom Metazoa; phylum Cnidaria; class Scyphozoa; order Rhizostomeae; family Rhizostomatidae; genus Rhopilema; species Rhopilema esculentum. The sequence continues at coordinate 7,774,282 of NC_142823.1, read as the reverse complement.
GTTTCGCTTGATATCCTTCGCATCAATCAGAGTTGTTCCTTTAATAAGGAATATTCCCAGAAAAGTTGTTAACATCTAAAATACTAAATTATCAATGTTTGTTTCCTTCTCTCGTGGCGTGTGGCTATCTATCCTTTCCAAAAAATTGGGGAAAGCTGGGTTAGATTCCTTCATTTGATAGTTTGTTGCGATTTTGTTAACTTTTTTCTGAAAAAGATCTGTCAAGTAAACAATGCATTGAAAGTAATCTAAATTATGTCAAAAAATAAAGTCAAGTCTGTTTACACGAAAATCAAGCCTAAGTACATATCTTGAAATAGAAATACATTTAGACAAATCATCTATTTTTATGATAACAAAGTCATCCTTCAACACAAAGTCAAATCCAGCGATAAACCCTATATTTATTAATGAGTTAATTTTAAGTGCAATTGGATTCAGCTATTTGATTCGGGCAAATTTGACGTCATTTGTTTACACGAGCCTTTCCAAGGTTGGTTTAAAATGGAATGTTGAAGTTTTTTATGGAACGAATTCTCACGGGCGTGGCCACATTTACCAGTGTGGTATACGAACCAGAGGTCGAAGAAATGTAAACAAGATGGAAGACTTCGTGGGAAGCTTTTTCTGCTGGACATTTTGAAGGAAAAGACACAATTGTTTTCGTTCATTCAGGCTGGCTGGTGTTATTCCAAGGAAGTGTGAGCATAGTATGCCTGAGGGTCTTTGACGCCATTGATAAATGTTTCCTTTGGGAAATGATTCTCAAATTGTCCACATAGATTTTAGACCGCATTCGGTTTCTCCATTACGTTCGTGGGTATGGTCCCATGATAAAAAAAATAGGTAAATAAAGAAGTAAAAAATTGAACTGCGTCGCTATTCTATCAAAGAAAGGGGCAACATTGCTGATTCACCTTCGTACTCTGGCCTCAATACTCGACACCAAAAACGCTATCGTAGAAAAAGACCTTGTTCTGAACAACAACCTCGGTCTCACATCACTGTGCTGCACCAACGAATGAAATAGTTGCCAACGAAAAACCGTCCCAGGGGCCCACTTAGGCCCTGCATATTTTTTCAAAGAGGATAGAAATTGTAAATACAGCGTAATTAAGAGGAGAGCCGAAGGGGAATTTAAAGAAAGCGTCTCACGGCTTTAAAAATATACTAATTGTAGCCAGTGGCGGATTTAAGGGGGCAGCTAGGGGCAGTTGCCCCTCCCTCAACGAGTTGAAGAAAGTCTGGCGCCCCTTTTTTGGAAATTGTGCGCCCCTTTTGAAGAATGAGAATCAGATGAAAAAAATTATTGGATCGATCGATTAATTTGCTTCAAGGATTACCTCAAAGTTTTGTTGTTTATTCTGAAAAGGTATCTGAAATTGTTGTATACAGCGTACTCTCGTAACCAATTTCTGAAAATTTTTCAGCGCCCCTACTACCAACTGCCCCTCCTTCAAATTGCTCTGGATCCGCCCCTGATTGTAGCATTATTCTTTCTCTGGAGGCCGATTTTACCAGCCTTGCTAGCCGCAAAGAAATTGCCATGAAATTCAAACAATTTCCTTATAAAAGCGATTCTTGCTTTGGCGTTCCGCAGGATTCAACTCTGGGTCCTTTGCCTATTCAGTAAATTTTTAAATTGATTGGTTTATCTGCTAGAGAAATACTGAGAAAGGAGTATGAAATCCGAAAAAGAGCATATTATTATATATGAAATGCAATGCAATCTGAAATGCAATCTCACAAGACTTTATTTACTTTATACGAGATTCTAAAAAGGACTTTTTGGAAAATTCGAATATAGAGGCTCTACCGATTACTAACGGAACCACGTGTTTAGGAAAATCAAGGGGAGCGATGGGACTTGGCTCTCACTTTTTTTATTCATTGCAAACTTTTCTTTTGTAGGGAGAAATTGGAAAGATAAAGTTGCAATAAACTTTAGTTTACAGTGTCATTTAAATTTCTGGCGCATTTTGAAAAAAGGTTTAACAGTTATAAATTTTATATATTGAAGGGACAAGGTTGTGACTTGTGACTAATGTCATATAAAATTTGCTTTATATGATCATCTCGGTGGTGGAAAATCGTTTTAGGTAAAAACGTTAAAAATTGAACGAAACCTGGTTGCTTTCCCAGCCTTCATGGGAAAACTAACTGTTCATTTTGCCTTTCACTGTGTAAGACCAGCTTAACTTCTTTCGCAGATCGATTCAAGCAGTAAACTAGAGATTTCTTTGTGAACCTGAATCACTTTCCCCCGTGATAAAATTCCGTCAATCAATCGAACAATGCTCAAAAACAGCAATTTGTTTTAATAATTAATCAGCGATGTTATCCTCGTGAAATCGGAAAGCTCTTTCAAGCACGTGTTGAAAATGACCAGAGGCATGTTTTGCTTACACCCGGAAGAACATCAATGTTTGTGTTTATTGCAGCCTCTTCCTTCACCCACAGACCTCGTTTTGCAAATGACTGAGCACACGAAATTTAACTCAACCTTAGTTGTTTAAAAAAAATCTAGATTTTCAACTTCGAATAATTGTTATACACCATGAAAAAAGGGCAGCGCCTTTACGAATATATTCAAATTATTTTTTTGTTTAGATAGCAATCAAATATTTGCTAAAAAATATCAAAAAACTATGAATCGATCTACCGTCGATATCACCAATTTCTCTGCAATTCCAGACAAATTTTGAAGGCCTATTTTCGAAAAGTGTGAAGGGGTTTGGATCCCTCATTTGTTTTTACTCTTAGTCTTCCATTAGACACCGTTAGTATCCTTGTATAGGCAGTTTGGTCAAATCACTCTTTAACTATGAAGCTGTAAACAAAGTCAACATCACAAGCAATATCGATTTTTAATGCTGAGGCCCTAAATTTTTGTACAAAGAAAAACGACAACGAACTTGTGTGTATTTTGGGCATTATTGTAGAACGTGATCTGACGACAAATCGCTTATATCGCACCCACAGAATCTTCACAAACTGTCAATCGTTGATTTGCTACACGCGTGGCCTATCAATCCACCCAACAAAGACATCAGATGGGAGGGATTTTAACAAGAAACAACCTCTAAAACCAGCTCTCCTTATGTAAAAGCGTCCGCATTTGAGCTGGCCTACGAAACTCTTTTGCAGCTCATTAGCAGTCAATGGAAGGGCGATAACAACTTATTTGCAGATAAAAGGCGGATTTCCCATTCGCTTCAACTCTGCGTCGTTTCATTTCACAAGGAATTAGCACCCTTGTGTTACCGCCACCCTTGAACCTATTCTATAAAAAGCTTCAATGCCCGCCAAAAGTGTTGGAACAGTCAAATCACCTTTCCTACTTAACGTCTCCCCCCCCCCTCTATATGTTGGAGCGCAAATTGTGTAACTCATGTTTAGCGACATGTTCAGCTTCCTTCAGAACGTTGTTTAAGGGGGAGGGGGGGGGCTCCGTCTGCTTGAAATAGGGAAATGAACTGAAAAATATACATTTATTACGAGTACAATCTCGGTGTTCCAACTACTTTTGGCGGGCATTGTTGGTAGTCTGGGTTCAGGCCTAAAAATGGCATGGTTAATGTCACACTCATGTTCTTTTACATGATTTTTTTTAAAAACCACTGTAAAAAATTCAACTGTACCCACGGGGTGTAGTGATAAAAGTGTAATCACAGGGGGCTCTATGAAATATCAAAGTTGTTATTGCCATGAATTCATTACAATTTGAGCCTGACGAGAGTTGATGTTTACTTCCGATCATTGGCTGCGCACCCAGTAAATGGACTGGTTGAGCGGCAGCTGAGATCACAACCTCAAAACCTTGGAACCATGGCAAGAGCCGGAGGGCCATGATATAGAAGCGCCTTCGGCCATGATATAAAAGCGCTAGGGAAACTTGATTGAAATTGAGGGGGCAAAATGATTATATTGTTCAGGGGTTTAGTCAAAGCCGTCACAATGGGTGGCGGCGAAAAAATTTGACATTCCAAGAATGGCCAGAAAATGCTTCAAAATTATTGACAACATCGATAACGAAGAACCTAGGTAACATTTTGTTCTAAAACAAAAGTGTAGTGCATCAAAGGTCAAAAGTAGACAAGACAGTCAAATAAGAGTTACCGATTCAGGCAATTAACCCCAGTTCTTATCAATGCAAAAAAACGAACTGTTTATACGAATTAGTGCTCAAACTTTTATATTGCTGTTTTAATGATGTAGTTAAATCGTTTTTAAACCGTAGCTACATTATGTTTATCAGGTTATAAAATTAGATTAAGGGCCATCTGGGCCTAGATATTTACCATAAGACACCAGATGGAATCTTGGTAAATTCCGCTGCATAGAACTTTGTTACTTTCAAAATTTCAACCTTTCAATCTTAGTATATTCTTTTGTTTTTTCTTTGATGATAACTTGAATATCTAGACTAAACTTCCAGGAGCCGCCAATACTTACTGTCCACACTAGAAACCTCCCTTCCAAGAAATAACCATTCCAAGATTACCACATGAAACTGATTGCTTTTGGCGAATTTCTTTCAGACTGCCCGACTCCAAATACTTGATTTATCAATTTTCTAATTCACGGACCCCAAACATTGCTTAACTGTGAAATTACAGACCCCAGATATTGCTTTTGTGTGACATTTCAGACCACAAAATATAGGAATGCCCGAATAGGTACTGTTCCTCTGTATCTGAAAGGTGGGGGGGGGGAGGTGCCCAGGTCCCTACGACTGAAAGGCCTTTCAGTTCTGTAAGCCCCCAGAACTGAAAGAACCCTTGGCATTGCAAATGCTAAATCTGTAAGCAGTTTTAGGTTCACGCAAACAAACGACTGCTCCAGAATCACAATGGATAGAAATCAAACTTTCGAAATACTATAAATATTTCAGTGAAGCTGAAATTGCTCGCAGCAGAAAATTTTTTCAAAGTCTATAAAAAAATTTACTAACCCTACAATTAAAGAAACAGTAAAAAACACCCAGTAATGGTTCCAAATTGTTACGAAACTTTAGAAATTTTTAACTGCTTGAATCGTACATTATGTTGCTATATTTTACTTATGTAACAAAATGGTTTATGTAAAGGTAATTTTGTAGCAATTTGTTGATAAGTGTCCCTATCGTCTTTAGACTATCTTTATTCTGTCACCGAGGCTAATTGTTTGTATTCTTGCAATTTCTTCCATCCAAAATAATAGAAACGTTTAAAATACTTTAAGCACTCGATTGACATAAAGATCAAGAAAACTAAAAGGACTGAAAGTCTTACAACTGGCTTTGAATAAATATTGAATGAATGATTGCATAGGTCTTAACTTCTTTTCGTCCATGACGTAATATTTGAGCTTTTCTTACAAGTTATAGGGATAATTTCGCTTTAGTTCATACTTGATTGTTGTACAATGCTCAGGCCCAGGGGCAGGTTCAATACTTGACCCTATTCCTACCCAAAGCAATAATCCTAAAATGCTTAAAGTATGAATCTACAAGGCGTAACATTTTCTTCATTTACTTTTAAATTACATTCGTAAAGCATTCATATTTGCTTTTTTAAAGCCATTTTCAAACCTTGCATCATAAAAATGTTTTAGAACAAATCAACTAAAATTGACATTTTTTTGCAAAATTAACGCCCATTGACATAAATCCCCCCCCCCCCAAACATCAATGGGATGCAAATTGTGAAAAAGTCAACTTTGAGTCTCCTCTACTACAATTTATCTACCAGATGGGCATCGAAAATTAAATAGATCTTTTTTATTGGCCTCTTTGAATTCCGTACTACAGTGAGGTTAGAATGACCTAGCAGGATATGAAGGAATCGGCTACAAAGATCAAATATGATTGATTTTTCATTGCAAACTGCCTTTCGTACCACCTGATACCTGTGAATAGCGAATGGTGTTCAAAATAATCACAGCGAGTGTTTTGCTACTGCTTCAATGAAGACCTGCTTCGTATCACAATCCCTGCAGAATTCTGCATGTACATTTGAACAAAGTTTAGTTGAGTAAAAATATTTGAAGAATTTTTACTTGCTCTGTTACCTGTCACTTGAAAATTGGCGAAGATATCTTAAAACAACGTGTGTTTCGTATTGTAGGAGGTGAGGTGGTCAAAAATCAGCTGGATTCTAGAGAGAATTGAAATTTGCAATTTGAAATTTGAAAAACAAAATAGGCACAAAAATTGATTAACGAAAGCAAGGTTGGCTAAATGTATACAAAGTTTCAACGTTTCAAGGGACTTATAAGAGCAGAAAAAGATAACGAGTCCACTTTGGAGGCAACCGAAACTAAACTGAAAAAACAAAGTCTGTTTTCCACTAAAACGAGACAAGTTACAACCAAAGAGTGCACCGATGGCGGCCAGGAGCCAAAACCCCCACCTCTTTCTGTGGGGAGCGTGAGGAGCGTGGCTCCTGGCCTCTTTGATAATTGATGCTAGAACTCATTCAGTTTTCAGAACCACTTCTCTTCATAGTCCAAGGCATGAACTTTGACAGGAATGCTAACCCGAGAAGCCCATGCCACCAATGACGGCGCCAGCCACTAGGCTCTAGGGGGACAAAACAGAAATTTTAGGCCACGCCCTTTTTATAACAGAAAACACCTTTCTACCAACATGGAACGCCAATTTAACCTGCAATGGAGGCCCACGACTAACTTTTGGGTACATAAAAGCAATTTGAATACATTGCAAAGAGTACGTTTCCAAAATATTACCCCCCCCCCCAACACTTTCTCATCGAATTTAGACGAAATAAAAATCCAGCCGAGAACTGGGGGATTGCCCCCCCCCTGTGGTGCCGCTACTGCATGTCACACCCATCTCATATACTAAATTGCATTGTGTGTAGGAAGAAAATTTCCTTAAAAAGTTCAGAGGTGTGATGTCATAAAAAACATATATTAAAATAGTTGGACATTTGACTATTAAAGAGTTTTTGCACATTTAAAGGTATTTGATACTTAGAACTTGGATTGTTTATCCAGGCCATGTTATCCAAACTGAAAAACACTAAAAAATATCTGCCACGTTATCCAAACTGAAAAACACTAAAAACATCTTTATGAGGTCATCATTTTGACAGAGGAGGAACAAACATACCCCTTCTGAACCCTGAAACACGCCCAGTCACGATTAGCTGACAAGAAAGCATCAAAGCATCTTTTTCTTGATAAAGAAGGAACTTCTGGCCCCCGCCATTTCCGTCCCAGTCTGCACACTTATTTCGTTTCAGACTAAGGCATTTTAAACAATATAAAACCGGATGAAAGAGGGAGGGTTGGAAAACAATGTGGGAATTTTGTATAATATGTTTGGCACAAAGTCAGATGTTGAATTAATTGTCATACCCAGTTCAATGGAAGGTCCATAAAAAGTTGGCTCATTGCACGTATAATGGTCTTAATAAAAAATATACCTTAATAAAAATGCTTCTGGTGACATTAGCGATTGGCTATTGCACTAATTATGCGAATTCATGCAATAACATGTAGCAAAAGTTCTCAGGAGTAAGCAAGATATCACGATAAACAAAAATAGTTCATTTCACTTCAACAAACAGCAAAATTGAAGCAAAAATGGAAAGAGGAAAGTTGCTTTGCAAGGATGCTTTCAAACTTCTTTAAAGTGTGTAGTTGGGGAATCACTTTGGTCCTTATTCAGTTCTGATGTTGTTTACTCGCAGAAGTTTGTTACCAGGCTCTGGTTTGTTAAAAACCCAATCCTTGATTAGGCGGGCTATGTCGCAGCTGTCCCTTCAGATGGCACAAGTGACAAACAGCGTGACTGATGATGATGATGACTTTCTTAGCAACATGAAACTCAAAACGTACGCACAACTTCACCAATATTCAGAAAATTGTATCATTTTAAGCTGTTAGCCACGTTCCATATTTGAGTATGACTTGAACAAAGAATAACACCAGCAGAGCCAAATATTGTGCTGGCTTTCATCCGATATATTTCTAGCAGTTTAATCAAATTTTTTTTAAAAATTAAACTACTGCGGACTGTTTACACAAGTTCAACTTCAAAAGGATTTCAAGACGCTTTGAAATTCTCGAGTGAGCATCTCTCTGAAATAAGCGGCCCCTCCAACAATGAAGAATTAATGACTGACATGTCTTCGAGGGACTAGGGTTTACTGAATACGTTTTGCAATCAAATTGTGCACGAGTTTGCAGAAAATGCGATATTTTCCATCATTTTCTATCACTTAGAATTTCGACTTTGGGTACATATTTGCCGATGTGCTCCAGATGACTCCTTTTCCATGCCAACCCTAAATTGTCGCAAAATAAATTTTTAATGCCAAACAAGAAACAGCAATTGTCACTAGACCACACTGTCGGTTCCTTGGTTTTGTTGGTTTTCCTAAAATATATTTACACAAAACCACAATATATTTACGAGGCCAAGTTCCCGAGGAACACTTAAAAAACCTTTCTATTGTCAAGTATTACATTAGCAACCAATACTTCCTATAGTTCTTTATGCCAATTCTTATGCAGTTATATAGAAGTAAATAAACCCTTTTTCAGCAGTTTCAAAAATGGAAAAGTCTTCCAGGTAACTTCAGTCAGGGGCAGCGCACCAGTCTAAAAGTGGAGGGGCTGAAATACTTTCTATAAACCTTTTTGAAAATACTTGCTTATTCTTTTTAAATTTTATAAACATCCTGGTTCAGAGAAGATATCAATAACTATAGAACTAGATAAAATTAGCTTGAGGGTAACAAAACACCAAGCTAACCAAGTTAGAAAATACATCATATTATTAAACAAGGTAAAACACCTAGAAAATGAACAGAAAAGTTTCAAGTCGATGAGAGCTGCTACTACATAGGAGTAAACTATCCAAAGTTGCGTTAGAGTAAACCTTCAAAATAAATTTCTAGCCTGTTATTGCAAAAAGTGGCGGGGGGGGGGCTATAACCCCTGCTAACGCAATGACTGCACAGTGCCTGACTTCAGTCAAGTTGTTTACTCCATACGCCCTCCTTTATTGTGAATGGGCTACCATATGCTTTTTATTATAATCAGAAGCAGAATACAATAGAAAAAAGTTAAAATTGAAGCGCTTTAGGGGTCAATGCATAGCATCAACAGCAACATCGACAAAATTGGTAGATCAGGTAGTTTTGTAGAAGTTTGTTGCATTTTGGCATCCTAGTTAGGTATTTTGTTACATGTGGTGGACAGGTATCATAGCAATGCAATTTCTGCAACAGGTATTAAATTAATGAACTATTTTATCATCACCAAGGTTTTTTTTGCTTCAATAAAGTTGTGCGTGTGTTGTACGTCGAAAATGAACAAAATTTGATACAATAAAATAACGACATTGTGCAAGAAATGAAAATTTGGTATGACGTTTCGAGCATAACCTGATGAAGAGTAATGCTCAAAACGTCGTACCAAATATTCATTTCTTCTACAAAGTCGTTATTCTAATGTATTTTTGCTTTGTTTGAATAGAGAAGGAACTACAATCACAAGAACAGATAAAACATCTACGTGCGTTATCCAAAGCAAAATTTATCAAGAAACTAGTTTTATGAAGCAAAACCAAGTTTAAACGCGCAAATAACAAATATTTTGAAAAAAGGAAACTTGATTTTGTTCTAGAGACAAAAAATGCATTTCATTTCGGAATAGTCCCTTTTCGTTATCTTAACCTTTTAGGATTTGTCCCTTAAATATTGTACGAATAATTATTGTATACCGAAGCAGATTCAAACATAGCATATTACTATATTAACACATATTCGCAGAAATTATGATGCTCACATTCCTAGATTTGAGTATATTTAGATACACACCGTTTACATGGGTATATTTCAGAAAAATATTTGGGCTCAAAACTGCAAAAACGTAATTTCAGATTAAAATTAATAGCCAGGTTTAACTTTTTAAAGCATTTATCTGAATTTTTCTCGCAATTTGTAAAAATTTGATAATACCTCAACTTCGGTAACACAATATCAGACTAAATGCTCTGAATATATATTAAATGTACTACTACACTGGGGTTTCAGACTTTCTTTCTCTTTCTTATATTCTCTAATTTAAGCAACCTATCTAGGGTCAAATGTAAACTTTTAAGAACATGAATCCTCCTTAGAAATGAAGGTATTTTTAAGTGTACAGCTGGCATCAAATCTTGCGAAAGTTTTTCTTAGAGATTTAATTGTAGCTTGATAAATAAATAAAAATCTATTAGTTATAATAGTTTGTTCTTGTACATACTTGCTTTTACCACTAATAAGAAGTTTAAAGTAGATATTGTTTTAGAGTATAGTTATGTAATATGTCTGTACTGTAATATGTCTGTATTGGTTTATAGAAAAAGGAAGCTTAAAAGCTCATCACATTTTTCACAGGTTCCTTGGCTGCCACTTGAAAGACAAGCTAACATCTATTAAACTTCAAAGCATATAGCTTTTCTCCTTTGAAGGACCCTTAAGCTTTTCGACGTACATTCTTAACAGAAAAAAAGTCAGAATATTAATCGAAAACTCTTAGTTAGGATAAGCGTCATGTGACGAAAAAGCCTAAAAATGATGAGAAAGATAATAGAAAGATAATGAAATGTTACAAAATCTTTAAAACACGAAACAACAATGAGCCTTTAAAGTTAAATCTATCGACAAAGCCTCGCAGATTATTTGATTAGACAAGCAAAAATCACATGCAGAAGAACTTTAGAATCACAGCCACGTGCATTTGCATCATCGATGTTTACCGTACCAGCGACGGGTAGCAATACCTACCGCGATACCTCGTGCCAGATCAGCAAGATACTGAATGCAAAATTAGGCATATCACGGATACCTTGCAAAACAAGCATTCAGCAACAATCAGATGGGCGGTTGCTTACAATGCCTTAAGGCGTGGCATGATTGACGGTTCAAAATACCTCACATTAGGGTGGGTTGTTTACTTAAGGTTCAACAAACATATTGATTTTAATATAATTTTCATTATTTTGTTATTTCGTCAATCGTTAAAAACAAGTCAAGTAAACAGAATTTGTATTATTTTTATGCTTCGTACCAACTGATTTCGTGAGTCATGAAAAGGTAGTTTACGTCACCATGACGTCACAGATCAAAACGAAAACAGGTGTTGCCGTGATGTAGGCTACCAACAAGGATGTATGACTTAACGGAGAATACATCAGCCGTTCTCCACACGTGTGTGACAAACAGAGATACCTGTTGTAACAGAGTTGGTGGTCGATAAATGCTGAATCGTTTGCTAAAACAACGGACTATTAACCATAAGCCTGTTGTTCGTTTCAAGAGAAAGCAAACCATAACAACAAAATCCAAGCTATTCACTCTTATCCAGCACCATAATTTATCCTCCATTCTGCCTAGCAAAAATCTTGGTACATTACACTAGATTTTGGCAAATTTTATATTGGAACCCCAGTCTCCCTCTTCAAACAGAATTATCTTACAACAAGAGTGGGGTTGGAGTTGCTGTGTATGTGTGCAATTTTTTATAATACAATAGATGAAAGGACATACCCAATAAGTCTCTCGAATTGGTTTACATAGAAATTGAACCTATAAGAGCCAGGGTCAGGGCCTGGTACCGACCTCCATCTGCCCTTATTGAGTCTTTCAAAAAACTGGAAGGAAATTTAGAATATTTCGATAGGGAAAACAAAGAAATGACCATCATGGGTGATACCAACTGTGACTTCTCGTCAAAGGTAGCTGATGAATACTGTAGCTCGCTCAATAATCTGCACATTTAGCTGAGATCTATGATTTGTTCTGTCTGACACAAATGATAGGCGAGCCTATAAGTTCGACGCTAACTTCATCAACGCTTATCGACCACATAGCCATGAACAAGCCTGAAAACGTGGTTGCATCTGGCGTCTTTAGTGTTACTGTAAGCGATCACTATCTTGTTTATGTAGCTAGAAAATTAATGGAAATACTGGACATGCACACAAATGGTTCAGTTCTTATCTTGATAATCGGAAGCAGTAGTATAGAGTAAATGGCACAGCTTCTAGCATCGAATATATTGATATCGGAGTGCCACAGCGATCGTGCCTAGGGCCTCTTCTTTTTCTTCTATACATAAATGACTTGCCATTTGCTCTTAAGAAGGCTAAGGCTACAATGTATGCCGACGAGACAGCAATCTCGTATTCTTCTGATACAAGTGATGAACTGGACCTAGTTATCAACAAGGAGCTTTCATACATTGAAAAATGGCTACATGTTGAGCTTTTCCCTAATGTTGTCAAAACCCAAGCTATGACAATTGGCTCTACGCCAAAAAAAGCTAAAGAATATTTATAGCATACTTCCTTCTTTTAGGGTAGGGGGCAAGGAAATCGACCTAATAAACGAAACAAAATACCTCGGAGTCATGATTGATAATTGCCTTACTTGGGAAAGTCACATTAGCGCGCTACAAAAGAAGATCTCCAGAGCAATTGGTCTATTGAAATATGCGCAAAATTTTGTACAAACGGGCACTTTGATAAATTTATATAGAAGCATCATAGAGCCACATTTCAGTTACTGTTGCTCCGTCTGGGACTCTTGTGATGCTTCAAAGCTAGACATGCTTCAAAAATTACAGAATAAAGCCGCCAGAATAGTAACAAATAGCCCTTTTGATGCATCTGCAGCTCCTTTGCTCCAGAGACTTGGTTGGCCATCTGTACAAAAGCTTATAAATAAAGAAACAGGCTCCATGGTTTACAAATCTCTTACCTCTCTTGCACCTAAATATCTCAGTGACCTATTCGTGAGATTATCCGGGGTACATCCAAGAGAGTTGAGAAACTCTAAAACAGACCTTGCAATACCCATGTTGAGAACTGACAATGGTCAGAAACCCTTTGCGTATCGTGGGGCCAATCTCTGGAACAGTCTCGATTTGGACACAAAAAAGGCTCCCTCAATCGCTGCCTTCAGGTCCAAACTCAAGAAAAATAGCACTTTTTTGTGAGGCTGGGTGGTGCGGAGCGTCCTTAGTATAGGGCAGTGGTAATATAGAGAAGTGGCTGTTGCCGAAAAATGGGGAAGTCCTCAAAAGGCTTTTGACGCGTTTTTAGTCATTTTCCGCTACATTAAAAGATAGATCTTCGAGAAAAAGTCCATCAAATAAAATATGTCCCAGAGTTTTATCGATTTACTCCTCGAAACTTTCTAGATTTGCTAGATTTGCAAACATTATTTTAAATTTCAAATCAAGGCAGTCCTGTTTGAAAAAGAGGCTAGTGCATGCTCAGAATAGCAAAAGTGGCCAGAGTTGCCATTTGGTCTTTCTGACCACACATCTAAAACACAGTGTACTCAGACTTCGTGCACAAAAATTCTCCATTTTGGCCGTTTTTCAAAACCCCTGCCGTCATGAATTGATTTGACCGAAGAAGCAATTATTGGCCGCATTTAAAATAATTTCGAAAATGCAAATGACGAAACATGAAACAAAGTAATAGTTAACAGATAAAGTCAAGTGAAGCCTACAGAGCAAACTCTGATTACACTATCACTTCCCACAATTGGTAAAAATGTAGCTTTTGTATATTTTGTTTAGCTGGCTGAATTTGGCCGCCAACCGTAAAAAATTTGGCTGCCAACCATTCCAAAAAGCTGGCAAAACCCGAAAGTGGAAAGTCACAATTTACTCCCAAATGATAACCACAGTTGCTGGTGTAAAGTGTTTGCATTTGGTAACGATAGACAACGAATCAATTGACTTTCTCTTTGGTTTGGATGAGAAAATGTTTATCGCTGCGTGCATCATTGTAGCGACAAGCCTTGATTCAGCAAACCAAGCATTTACAATCCCTGTCAAAAGACTTGGTGCAATTATTAAAGTTTAGTAGATTATCTTATACATCCTCTCCCGAAAATGTCTTTATGCAGTATGCATTCTAGTCAGCTAGTTTCAGTATGATATCTGGGTATACAGCCAATATTTTTATGGAGAAGAGAAGATCGGGTGCTGGTCATTTCGAACGGAAAAGACATTTTTCTAATCTTAAGAACACTGATAGCACTCAAGCAACAAGGCGTTCCAGGGATTGTAGTATTAAAGTTTTTAAAGTTACCCCTGGATTCTTTTTCTTTAGAATGTGTAATGCTAGAATGAAGGAAGACTGTGGAATATTATGCCCCAAAATTTTTTTGAAACGTTGAAGTTATCCGTAGTTTTATAACATTCCAAAACTGAAGTAGTAACTTTTGATTTTTTTTGTATGTAGATCAGTGGAAACAATGAAAACCTCAATTTTCAATGATGCAATTTTTTGAGAAAAATTCTTGGAGTCACCAACTGCCCCATATTACGGCCCTAAAAGAACATGACTCTCTGTAGATTAAGATTTTGAATGCTGATCAAGTGTTTGAGGGGGCATTACCAAGAAACAGGGGGTCAAATCCTAAAAATGGGGGTATTTGCTCTGTCATGCACTGATTGTTTGTGGTGATTTTAATGTCAGTTGAAACATAATATTACTTATAATTATCAGCGAATAATATCTATATCAGCGAATTTGGTCATTATAAAACCGGTTCCTATTTTTGGGGGGCCTATGAACTTTTAACATTTCATCTTTGAGAAAATTGAGAATTGCGAAAAGAGGTTGGATTACAAAAGAAGGTTTTTGACAAGGTGGATGCTGTATTCAAGAACAGGCAGCTAAGAGTTAAAACTAGGGTCAAATCCCTTTTGAATTCCAGGAAAAGCCCTTTTTCAAAGATAATTCTTGCCATTGGGGATGAAAACCTTTCTTTGGCTATGGCACTGCATAACAAAGTGTAGGCCTAAGAAAGTGTAAAGACAAATGACGTCATAAAATGATTTTTGATGAAGAAAACGATGAAGATTAATATCTTTTAGCCCATTTTCTTTCCTTACTGGAAAACCGCTTTCTCCACCTTGTTATCATTTTAGGGGTCTTGGAACAATGAATCATTCTAAAAATAGCATTTGGGGGCATTTCTAAGACTGGGTCCCAATTTTATTTTATTTAGCATATCAAACTGTGTAGTTGTGCCAATATTCATTCTTTTATCACAATTTGCGCAAGAGCTTCGTGTCAGAGGCCTTGGCTACTACACTAAAACGAGTTCCACATTATCAAAGACTCGCAATACCACAGGAAAGCTAGATTAATAGCTGTTTTTACAATCTTTCTACCATCAATTGTTCTACCCTCTTTGAATTGATCAACAATTTTGACTATTTCTGTGAGTTTTATGGGTCTTATTTTGTTAAATTATCATTTTATGTTTTTGACATAGCGACGTTTTTGCATTCCCAACGATGATCTAGGTAGGGCCTATTTTGGGTTCCACGCCTTCTTCTGAAAAAGTCATCAAACTCCCCTTTAAATTGCTATTTAGCTCCACCTTGTCAAGCCTTGGCATAACCTCCTACAGAGAATCGAAGTAAATTGGGCAAAAGAAGCCATTCTCGTCCAGGGTTCCATGAAATCTTGCGTCAAATAAGCAAATTTGTATTTGACGTCAAAACTACTTCAACGTTATATAAATGGTTGATCTAATGAACGACGGAGCATTCATTTGTTTCGTTTTGCCAAGATGGAGAATATCGATAAAAACGTTCGAGTTGGGATTCTAGCTTGCGTTGGAGGATTCGCAATTGGATACGCCTCATATGCGTTGCTAAATGGAGTTAGAAATACGAGAAGAGTCGAAAGGGAGATGCAGCGGCGAAAATTCGGCGAA
Source organism: Rhopilema esculentum (assembly GCF_057945365.1). Classification (NCBI taxonomy): domain Eukaryota; kingdom Metazoa; phylum Cnidaria; class Scyphozoa; order Rhizostomeae; family Rhizostomatidae; genus Rhopilema; species Rhopilema esculentum. The sequence goes on along the minus strand of NC_142823.1, from coordinate 7,758,536 downwards.
CTGCTTTTCAATGACACTAATATGGAATGCAGAGATGTTACGACGTTTAGCGATATTACGGCACTCGTTGGTTCGGTGTCAGACAGCAATACTGTTGATTGCGACTCGACCAAAGATTATCTGCATTTCGAAATTATGGAAAATTACCCGATTATCCAGGATAACAGAACCTTGATGGCGAAGTACATAACACCAGAAATTTACGAGGAATACTGGAGTATCGAAACACAAATGGGATGCACTTTCGACCAGTTGATCCAAAGTGGTATCGATGTGCCGAATTTCCCTAATTGCGGATTTGTTGCAGGAGATGCAGAATGTTACGACACGTTTCGAGATTTTATTGATCCAATTCTTACAGAAAAACATAATGGATTTATGAGAGGGGTGCATCGACATTGGCGATGTCTCGATGCATCGCAGCTGTCGAAACGCTGCTCAACATTGGACCCAAGCTATGTGGAAGGAGTCTCTTTTACCGCCGGAAGGTCTTTCCTTGGCTTCAGATTTCTTTCATCTTGTAACCGCGCGGAACGTAGAGAGATCGAGAATAAGTTAAGAAATGTGTTTGAGAACATCACTGAGAGAAATGGAATAGATTTCAGCGGTGAATATTACCGAATAGGGAAAAATAACAGCGAACTCTTACGAAATTTTCCAGCAGACTCTCCATCTTACTGGGTTGAAAAACCAACGGCCCCTGTATATGTGATCGCAGGAATCACGAGGGACTGGCCAGATGCACGCGGGATCTTTGTCAGTAGTTGCCCTGGTATTTTTGCTTCGGTGAATAGAGACGACCATCTTCGGTTGTTTTGTAGGCAACAAAACGCGGACGTAGCGCAAGGATTCGCGAGATTCTGCAGTTTTCACGCGGAGCTAGAGGAGCGAATGCTTGACGAAGATATAAAATTTGCATGGCATAAGGATTATGGATATTTATTGTGGTATCCAAGCGTAATTGGAACAGGACTGAAAGTCTGCATAAGCGTACGGTTGCAGCATCTATCAAGAAACAACAAACTTGTTGATGTTATGAGGAGACTAAGACTTAGGTTCCAGCTTTCGCAACAACCGGAGCGCGCGCAGATGGGTTGGGTCGAAATATACAACGGAGACCGTCTAGGCCTAACGGAGGTGCAAATAGTTGAGACATTGGTCGATGGGGCCTCGAAGCTTATTGCACTTGAAAAGAAACTAGAAAATTCCCAAACAATAGATCAGTCACTTCCACTCTCAAAGAAGCCTCATTTAGACGATCGAGAGGATGCAGGACGCTCATAGTAAACAATTCAAATTTCTGTTGTTTTTATTGCATAAAATGTAAAAATTTGATATTATATCTTGATATATGTTTCTTGTATTGTACTATATTTACAACTTCGTAACGAAAAATACGGAATCAAAATTTGGCAGTTGAATTTTTGACTTCAACCCTTTGAGATTCCTCTATGAACAATAAATTTCAGCTGTCAGTTACCGAAACGAGACGCAGTCGCTTGTGACAATACAGGCAGTTTAAGACAGCAATAACTTTATCAGATAACATGCACTCGTAGAAGAAGCAAGTATTTGAATTGAGTGTTTCTTACTCGTTCGATTTCCCTTTAATCAATGGCAGTGAAATTATCTTACGACGCTTAGAAAAGATAAACTGAGTAGAGTAGCTCAGATGAAGGGTGAGAAGGTGGCCGATCCATATGCTAGCTGCACTCTAACAGGCACCGCGGAGCAGGGAGGGGGAGCTGGGAGAGCTTTAGCCCCCTCCCCCCCACTTTTTGCAAAAAATGCCAAATATTAAGTATCAAACTATCAGAAAAGCCTCTTTTAAAACGGTTTTAGCCCCCCACTTTTTTAGACCCCCCACTTTTCTCAACGCTCCGCGGTGCCTGTCTAATTCATGACGGCATTGGAAACATTAAGCAAAATAGTGCTTTTGGCGGTCAAAAAGTGGTAAAATAAGTACACAATTTTTCAATGTTTCCTTAAGAGAAAAAATTGGGGAAAATAAGTATGTAAAAGAGTCAGCAGGAGAGGTTATCTCAAAACTTTGAAAATGGTATGCTCAGTAATTTCTAATTACCAATGAGTCTTCTTAGAATTGAATATTTATATAAATCTCTTGAGTTGCTTATTTTTGTAAGAATAGTACTCAATTAAGAGTTCTTTCTATATAAAGATAATTATTTTGACCTCTCTACATCGTATCAGTTTTGTTTGCAAGAAAAGAAAACATATTAAGGTAACACCATGAAAAGAAACACCATATTAAGGTAACATTTTTTTATAACACCTCTGGAGGGACCATTATGGAAACAAGATCGTATTGACCTTTTTAATGCCATGCCTGCCATTTTTCACCTGGGGTGTTTTTAGACTATGCTTTTAACTTCTCTTTGTAAATTATATATATCTGTACTTAGATCTTTTTCTTTTTCTTAATTTTAAATTGTAATTTATTTGATGGCAAAATACACACATACCATATATAGAAACACCATATTAAAGCAAAATATGTACTATATTTCTGAAAATAACAGGTTTCATACTCATTGTTGTGGAAGATCATTTTGAACATATATTGAACTTTAAATTTTGAACATATATATTACATAAGGGCAACACACATTTTCTAAAGCTTTTATTCAGTAAATTCATTTCCATTGCTCAATTGTATTTACCATGCGCGTGAGAACCCATCAGCTTGAACCAGGTTTTAGGTGCCTTAATAAGAACCACTACCCTAAATTGTTATTCATATTTCTTTCATGAGAACCTTTCTAGCCTAAGTCTAGAAAAAAAGGTTCTGTTACGCGGGTTTTAACTGTACTCATCGTGGAATTTGCTCTGTCTTTAAAACAATGAGGAGACTCCTTCTGTGATTCTTAGAGGCTACCACGAATAACATCTGCGTATTTCATGTGACTTTCTCTACTGTGTATAGAATAATTCAAAATACTCCAGCACTGACTACGAGTGTCCCATTTTGTGACCATAATTCAAGTGCAACATATTTAAATTTATAGAATATCGATACGCAAAAAGTTTACATTCTTTAATTACATGAAATAAGACTAAAGCTTCATCACAACAAGTGTGCAACATTCACAATATTTACATGTTGATTTTCATGATGATAAAGACACAAACGGAATCCGTTTATGTTTACATGAAGATATGTGCAATGCACTGGCAGAATTAACAGTATAGATGCAATCCTTTACTATAAATGCTTAACTTAAGTACTCGCTTGGAATCTTAACATTATAAATGCTCCTCCACTGTCTACCTTCTGTTTGTCCTCTTAAAGTCCTGGTCTCATTGGAGTATCACGTTTCAGTTCATAATAGTTGAATAAAGATGACGTCATGGCAGACCAAACTTCCTTGCCCCGGTGAACATAACACTCCGTGTTGGAAAAGCCAACCTCACGACCAAACGTGAATCCGACGCAGTCCGTTAGCTGCAGACACTCATACCCACAGTGGGTGATTGTCACACTGTATAAAACCTTTAGGACTTTATCTAAGCGCTGATGCCCCTCTAGTTTCATAACAAACAACCCCGTCCTCACAAAGGCAGGGTCCGGAACAGGCGGTGATTCAGTCAAGTTGAATTTAGCAGTGACTCCATAACTGTAACAGCTTGCGCAAAGAATAGTAAAGAGAAGACGCAATCTAGACGATAGAGGAACAAAGATTTGATTTTTAAACGAGCGCCATTTCGTTTACACTCATTACGTCAAAAATACTTTTGCTTACAGAAACTCTCATTTGTTCCATCGTATAAGCCGCCACTAGTGCAAATCCAAATTCGCATCAGATTGGCAAAAAAAACCAACACCATAAACACAGCGTTTGTAAGGGGATTGTGATATGAAACAACTCTTAGACTGAACAAAGCAGTATCTCTTTATGCATTTAATAGAGAAGCATGAAGCGAGATGAAAAGATACTGAAAGTGAAAGTTGGGAAGTTAGGTACGAAGCTCTCCCATGCAAACATGGCCTATTCTGGTTGTTTATTAACTTGGACAAGAGAACAAGAAGTCTAGAATTTGTAAATAAATGAAGAAAAGATATCAGGATCAGTGTAGAGTGATAAAGTTAAATATTAAAGAGTTATATTAATCTTAAATTAAGTTCTTTTCTGATAAAATGAATAGTGAAAGTTATCAGTAAAATCATGCTTTCTGCGCAGTCTTTGCGTAGCTGAACACAAAATTGAGTATCGAGTGGAGTTTCAAAAGGGATGCGACAACTGCGAAAAGGAAAGGAATTTAAGGACAGGAGGTTATGGGGCATTGCGTGATGAAAAGAACCAGCAGGCGCTCGCAAAAATATCTAAAAAATTGTAAAAAGTAAGCATTGATAACTGAATGCTATCAACAATGAGGGCTGACTATCAGAGTTCCCATTAGCATTGAGGCTTTTGGCTTCGGCTATCCCCGGTTTTTATAATATAATTTATTGAATTTACAACTCAAGGCAACGAAGCTTGGTGTTTTTAATTCACGTGGCCCTCTAACACGCTCTTCTTCAAAAGCAAACACATAATTTATAGATCAATATTGCATAAAAAAGATGTTTCGTTTGCTATTTTGCTCTTCTTCCTCTTCCTCAACACATGGCAGAACATGGAAGTTCGCTTCATTTTAAGAAACCACAGGTTTTGCTAAATGTCTTTAGTACGCTCAACAATTACATCACTCTTATCAATTCAACATAATCCTGCAAAACTAAGAATTCCTGTACTTACCTCATTTTTCTTTTTGAACCTTTGCTTAGTTTTGGGTTCTGCTGCTACCTAGATTAAAGATATTGGAGATAAGAAAACCTGCATTGATGCGTAAGATAGCGCACTGCATTTTGAAAAAGCATCGTCACTACGTAACATCCTTGATGCATTCTAATTTGATCAGCAGTTGGCTAGTGACTCTGTTTATCAAGCCAAAATAAAGCATGAAAAACATATAACACTAAGAAAAGGAACTGTTCAAATGTGAATGCTAACATTGAATTTGTTGCTAAGTGTTCTAGAAGAGAATGAAAAATCTGAATTTATATGTCAGTAACAACAAAAGTTTTAACAATAAGCATGTTTTCTGTTGGAGAAATTCATGTTAGCATTTCAACTTGAAAATTTACCGATCTCGAAGTCTTTGTATAAAAAATTAGTGACAATTGGCCTTACGTCACCGATGCTTTCGGATAGTCAAAACAACTATAAGAAATGGTTGCTACTAAAGAGACAAGCTGCATCCATAACACCACAAAGTTTAGACATTTTATTACTTAGGGAAATTTTTGACAAACATATATACGGTACGAAAATTTTAGTGAGAAAATCTTTCTGAGAGCCTGTTTTTCCATACTGTTTTACAAAATTTTCTGCCGGATGAAAGCATTGTAGTAAATAGTTCCGAAACAATCGAATATTCAAGGTGTTCTAAAAAATAGGAAGTAAAAATAAGGGACTTTTATTTACTTCTGGCTGGCAACTTTACAATTTACATGAACAAATTCAAGAGGGCTTTTCTGTTGATGAAATAACCTAAGACAAAACATATTCTTTGAAGCATACTTAAGCTTGTTGTCTGACACTCTTCAGAACATAAAAAGGCCGGGACATAGAACAAAAACCAGGTCCGTAGCCAAGGGGTGGCATGGGGTGGCAATGCCACTTTGGAGCGAGAGAAGGCCAGCTGTTTGCCACCCCGAGAATTTCATCTCTATATTTTTTTAATGAGTTGTTTCGTCCATTTCATTGGATTGTCGTGACAATTTGAGTCAAGATCATACTGGTGCAAGGAAAATTGCTTTCTGGGGTCTCTTATTATCCATGTAGGACTTTGCCGTTTAGCAAAAACTTCGCGCTACTTGGGCGCGTGTTAGAAAAACTGCTGACACGTCTGCTTGCAACACGGTGGTCAAGGCATTTCAAAGTCACAAATTATGTGAATAACAATTTGGGGGACAATATACTGTAGTATATAGACGTGTACTTGTTTAATCAGTAGCCTCAAAATAGGAATGTTATGTTCTGTTGTGTTAGAAAACACGCATTTGAGTTAGCCTATGAATTGATACAATATTACAAAAACAAGCGCTGAAAATTATCTCAAAATTGATCATGTAGTTTAAGAAGTGAAAACCGTGGCTTGGCCAAAGGATTGTTGCTTCAGCAAGAAGAGGATGAGGACAATTTTTTGTTAATTATGATGGACATTCTAAAGAAAATAAACATAATCGTGAAGCAGCTTCAATCTTCCAACTGAAAATTTGTCACAGCGCTGTTTGTAGTTAAAGCAGTGTGGGAGGGCCTTAAGGAACGATGCATAAACTTGACTGAAGTTTAATGCGTAAAAATGCTTGTTGATATCGGAAAAAGCTATCACATACACTGTGGTCAGCATCGTTAAGCCAAGAAGGGCTCTTGTGCCAAGGCAACTTTATGATTTTGCCTGTACCAAGCACTCTTCGTCAGTAAAAGATGTCAAATGTCATAAAGGAATAAAGCGAGCTCGGAAAGTTGGATTAAATGACAGCATAGAGAACGCGTGTAGATACTCGAGAAATTTTATTACTTTTTATAAGTTGCAGCTACAGCTGGCTTCAAGTCAACAAATAAGGACTTTGAGTGCTCGTTTTCTGCATCAACAAGGGTAGAATCCCCTGGTGCTTCTTTGTTTCCACCAACTACAACCCCTACAAAAGACTTCAGTTTAAACCTCGCCTGAATTTGACATAGGGAGTTTGCCACCCCTACTCCACAGGCTTGACAAAAACTCTATCTACGCTAGGAACAAAATGAATATATATTAGGCTAGGGAAAATCTGATATTATGGAGTTATCGACGTCATCAAAAAAATCAAGGGAGAGCTCCATCTATCATATCTTAGCTACCTACGATTGCTAATGCTGTATTGTATCATAAATTGTTTCAAACTTCACAAAACATTAATTGTTTCCAAACTTCACAAAACATTAATTGTTTCCAAACTTCACAAAACATTAATTGTTTCCAAACTTCACAAAACATTAATTGTTTCCAAACTTCACAAAACATTAATTGTTTCCAAACTTCACAAAACTATGCAAGTAGAACCATCTCTCAAACAGAAGAAACTCACAGTTTTCGAGAGGCCCTGTTAGAAAGTACACCAGATGGCCATCAGATATCAATACTGTCAACAAAAGGAAGATATTTTCTGCGTGCTTACTGCGACTTGGGCTTTATCTTATCAACTATGCGCGGAAATGGATAATATTTATGTGCGCAAAAGAACGATGAACAATATTTCTGTTTATCTGATGAGTGTCTTATGAAGAAATTTGTAATTTTTGCCTAACAATATTGCGTTGGGAATATTGAAAAATCACGAAAAAAGATCTAGAAAGAGCTTTCTTAATATGTCTGTTTTCTTTTAGGGACATTTTGCTAAAAAAGCGAGTCCCCACAAAAAATAATAATTCTGCTCTAAAGATCTGCTCTTTCTTGTTTGTTGAATTCATATCTTGTCGTTATCTTAATGTTTGTGCGTCCTTTTCAACTGGGATTCCATGTTTTCACTCCGATTGCCGAGCCCCCCTGTCGGAAGGTTTATCTTTTGGTCTATAATTTCAATAATGATTAAGTTCTACTTTTGGGAACTGCTGATATGTCAAATTTACCAAATAGACCTGACTGGTGTGCCAATGCCCATCTTGTTCCAATTCAAGGCAACAGCATCACAAGGATTGAAGCTTCAGCTCTCATTACAGACAATAATCACTAACTACATCTCCAATTTTTTTCCTGTTTTTAAAGTAAATTAAACTGGGTTTCATTACTTCCCTTTGGCTCTCACCTTGTTCTTTGGAACAAATCACACAGGGATTATGATACGTATTTTTGTCAGTTCTACCCTTTTTCATATCTATTTTTAGCTACAATCCTGGACAGAAATGGTTGAGAAATTCAAAAATTATTACACTTTTTTCAAACAAGGTACCTCAAAAACATATCTGGCCCACTTTCTTGAAAAGAGCATTGTGCCATGAAGAAGCAGCACTTTCCCTAGAATAGGGAACTTGTCAGCAGGGGCAACTGCAAATGGGGCAACTATTAAGCTTTGAGAAAATGACCATAGCCCCTAACTACAATGTCTCCAAAAACTGTCCTACTAAGTCATACAAATTGATTGTTCTACTCTGCAATATTCCGTCACAAATATTTATCAGATCAGAATCTTGAAAGTATGCCTTACTAACCATGTCAATGCCTCCAACCAACAGAATGGCCATCTTCCATTTGTGGTTCAAGAAAGCCCCTGAAATTTGATCCATCTGCTGTCCACCTTGCACCATAGCCCTCGCTACATCTAAAAAAAACATTGAAATCCAATCAAAGTTAAATAGCTAAAGAAAAAGCTGGTTATTGCAATTTAATAAAATAATACTGTAAATGAGATGCTGTTAAATAATTTTGAGCCTACTTAAAAAACATGGTTCCTTGTGTGATAATGAAGCATTTAAAAAATGGGGGGTATTTGCAGGCAAAAGGAGCACCTCCACCAGACCTCTGTAAATAGGTTCTTAACCTATGTTTCTGATAAATGGGGACTCATGCCTATTTTGTTTTGTAGAAAATGAGACTACCTTTTTTGAAGCAAATTAAAATTATGCCAAATTGATAGCACTTAATAGATACAAAACAATTTTAGTAATTTCCAAAAGGCAAGAAGATGAATCAATATTCTTTGCTGTAGCTTTTATGCTACTATATCTGTACCTTAGTTGGTAAGATTAATATCATTCCATAACTTAAAAAAGTACATGATAATTAATAGACATATGAAAGACATTTGAACTTTATTTCAAAACAAAATTTCATTCCACTTTTTTCAATTGCCAACACCTTAATCATATCACTGAAGTTGCTTATTTGAGAAATAAGACTACTGATCCAAGCATATGGGGCTTGAGTCACCATGACCAGACTTTTGCTTAGCACAAGAAATGTCACCAGCTCCCTGTAATTCCAGGCTTGGCATCATGAGATGTTGTCACTTTGAATGGAAAGACCAGGACACTGCTTGATAATCACACCTACTCAGTGTCCAAAAACTACCTTTGGAAGCTAGGTACTAACAAATACTTAGTGCAATTATTTCCTTGGTTAGCACAACCTACTGTCAGATGTGATCTGGCATCACAATTTTAGCGTGTAGCATGGCTAGCAAACCAAACAGGGCCAGTTCAGGGTGTGACAGATAAACTTTTTTGAGCCACCCCAACTAGAAACCTTTTTCACGCAAAATTCATGATTTTCACTAAAACCCAAAGATTTTTTTGCCAAAGATCCTATTTCATTTCTTTCGTGAAAAATGATTCCAAAAATTTGGCGCTTATCTCATTTTATTATTTTCAATGTCAGGGAGGTCATTATAAGCTAGAAAAGTAACAATGGAAACTCCAGAAAACTACCTAAAATCAACAGCTCCTTGATTTTGACATACAGTTTTAATTTTTTTCTCTAGAAAGTAGGAAAGACTTGTCTCTGTGCTAATTAAACAGATTTTCTGTATTGTGGATGTTGATCACTGTGGGCCTTGTGGCTTGCATGCACACACGTTAGGGGACTTGGCTGCAGGGGTTTAGTGCTAGGGGGCTCAGGGGGGCTGAGCCCCACTTGTTGATGCCAAAAATTGGCAAATTTTGTGCAAGAGCCCCCTTTGTTAATTTGATAGCATTACACCACTGCTTGGCTGTGACAGTGTTATCTCAGTTTATGAAAACTATCTTCTCCAACTTTTGTAGAAAGGGCCCATTACTGTTTTTGCTTGACATATCTGATGGTCTTGGTGGCAATTACTACTTTGCCACCAGGGCCAGACCAGGCCTGTCTACTGTAACTCACTTCTGTATTTTGCTTCCATATGTCAAATTATTGAATGAAATTTTTTATCCACTCTTGCTGAAATTGAGATGTTTTGAATACAAATTGTGTTATGACATTGGAAGAAAGTTTGAAGCCTTTCTGTATAATTAAGCATACTGTTGTTCTGAATAGGTTTTGGAAACATATCTGAATAAGAAGTACAATGTCACGTCTTTACTGGTTTGGTTATATAGAGATGGGCAGGATGAAAGTTGCTGGTTGATATGGCACCAGGGGATGCAGTTGTCCAAGAAAAACATGGATACAAGCTGTAGAAAATGATCTCAGAAGCAGAGGACTAACAAGGAATCTGGCACAAAACCGCGTAGGATGGAAAAACAGCATCAAATGACAGTCTCACACATGCTTGCATGGACTTTGAAGATGATGATGATGATGATGGTAATTTGGCACTTCTCTCGCTTGATGCATTACCACTAAGAATAGCCACACTAAATTTTCATAATCATACCTTAGCTCTATGACATGAACATCATGTGGCAATGAATGAATGTTGATCCAAACACAGTCTTTAAAAATCTTTTCAAGAACTTCGAGTGCATTATCGTTTTTCTCTGATTCACTACCCTTGCAGGAGCCCCACCATTCACTCTGGCATCTGTGATGATGCTTTGACAAAGCACGGGCACCAACAGTCAAATTAGATTTCACACTGTGTTTAGAAGTAAATGATTCTAGCAAGTTCCTGAACGAGGGCAATGGAGCAACAACACTACCAGGGGTTTCTCTGACACCCAATAAATCCAAAATTCCTCGTTCTTGCAAAATGTCCAACAGTTCAAAAAGCTTATCTTTTGTATCTGCATATGAAAATGCTTTGTAATCAAGATTCGTTTCTTCAATTGCTGATTCAAGGACTTCAGAATTTTTATTTGCATTATCCATTAAAGTTCTTATTGCATCAATAGCCGGTTTGGATTTCTGGAAAAGCAGTTCACGCCTCTCTCGTGAAAACTCATCGTCCAGCAAAGTCATAGATACCTTCGTCGTGAATGGACATACATCGCTTTCTATCCATTTCAATATTTCATTACAAACTGTTACAAACAAAGGAAGTTTTGGGTAAATAGAATCTAAATAGATTTTATCAAAGTGATAGGAATCTTCGTCTTCATCTAGTAAACTTTTATAAAAATTAAAATTTACTTTAGTAGGCCTGTTCCGTTCATCTTCGTTTCTATTGCATTCGCAGACGTGCACAGCAGCAACTTTAGCTTTTATATACTCAAAAAGAATATTTTTGAAAGCCTGATTCCACCATTCTCCCATCGCCTTTTGAAAACGGACACTTCTCTGTCTGTTGGCACGAAAAATATTCCAAGTTTAATTTTTTAAACTTTTCTCGTCTTCTTCTTGAATCCTGCCTCGCTTTCAGTTGTTATACGTACGAGGCTTGTTGATCAATCTTTATTACCAAGATTTCCAAAAATTCACTTTAGGGGGCAATACTAAAAGATGGGAATACAAAGGGGGCAATACTAAAAGATGGGAATACACAGGAGGCAGACCTGTCGTCTACGGGCTGTAGAGACTCTTCTTTTGATGGAAGCGTCGCGAGGAATTTGCCCGGGGGGGGGGGGGCACTTGGATACCAAAACGACGGAGGTGTGCACTCCTCAGATTGTTTTGGTGAACCGGCTTTAGAAAAAAAAGCTAAAAATGACACCCGGCTTTAGAATTTCTGGAAAAAAGAACAAAGAAAAACAAAAGCTTTGGTGCCAGTTGCCATGGTTGCTAGAACACCACAAAAACAATGGGCGAGCAGCCCCTTTGCTGTTATTTTTTAATAGAAAAAAAACGAAAATCAGGCAACCGGCTTTAGATTATATCCTTTGAACAGATACCCGGCCTTAGAATAAATTGCTGAAAATGATACCCGGAAAGACGTGCCCGCCGGGGGAATTTGTCGATGTTAGTGTAATTCATAGATTATAGAAAAGCTTTTAATTTCAATGAGCACCATATCTTACTTGAAAAGCTACAACTGATTGTAGATTTCTAAGTGAAAAAAGGCAAGCTCATCTCTTGGGTCCTTAAAAGAAACATTTTCTACTTGTTCACAGAGTCCAGAAAAGTTGTTAACCTTCCTCCAGACAAAAACATCCCAGAAGGCAAATCTTCCTCATAAAACAATAGAAAGTGGGCGTGGTTTGGGTGTGTCGTATGAGCTTCTATTGTTTTTCGTGAACCTTCCTCCGGTCAGTTGCCGTGTGACCGTAATGTTTTCCTGACTCTGCTTGTTCAAACGAAGTTAAAATAATTTCCATATAATCGTCTGCATGGTCATAGCATTTTTTATCGTACTGAGTTTACTGAGTTCAATGCCAATGTCAGAGCTGCAAATTTGCAACTACAAATGAGCTAAAGAGTTGTACTGCTGCAACAGAAAGTATCAAGCTTTAAAACAAACTGCTATTTTTCAAATTGACACATCATTCAAACCTATTACTTTTAGCTAAATGAATACAACAAAATAACATAAGTTGAAGATTCTACATAACATTGCAATAAAGTTCAAGGCTTCGAAATTGAATACCGAAAATTTTAAATCACACAAATGAATTTACCAGGATCATTTATAACGAATAGATCAGTAACAAAAATAAGGCATGGTCTCAAAATTTATATTAATGACGTTCCAGATTCACTCAAGAAGCTAATAAAGATTATTTTAGAAAGCAGACTTAATATAAACCACAAATTATTATTTACGATATCAAATGTTGTAAAATTGATGACTACACACAGTGGCGGATCCAGACCAGGTTCCAAGGGTTCTGGAACACTGTCAAATTTTCCAAAGACTCATAATACAAGTTGAAACTCCTTTTAGAACCATAGAGTTAAGAGCTATGATCCTCTGCTTAGCAAGAAATCGAAACCTTTCTTTTAGAATTCATCATGACAATTCCTGGTTTGGTTTACATTGGTTTACAGACATGTTTTTCTTACTTTAAAAGATATTATCTTGTTAAAATTAAACTTCACAACTGTGAATCTTATCAAAAAGCGAAAATGGGCGTCGCCCAATTTTGGACGAAAGTCAAGGGCATTGCCAAAAAAATATGGGACCACGCCCATGTAGGAACCCACTCAAATCTTTGTCTAGATCCGCCACTGATTACACAATAGATATAGATAAAGGACAGGTAATACGTATCAAACTAAACAAGAATTGGTAGTTTGGTCAAACATGATATTTATCAAGCAGACATTTTGTATTGTATTGATCCTCGTCAGTCTCAAGTCTTGCTAATTTCACATTCCATGGCTCACTTGAATAGCTTTTTTGACCAAAAGCAATTTTTGTCTGTTGATGCTTTGATCTGAGCCAATGATAAGAATTATGCTTTCCATAATGACTTTATTCTTGTAACAGGCGGCCTCCTTCCCCTATTGATCAATCCTGCTTCCTGCAGAGAGGTTTTAAACCGTTACTAGCACACTATTCGCTAAAGAATTAATTGCCAGCTGCTGAACATTCCCGCATTAATGTTGGATTGCATTTCATGAGTAAACCTTCTTTCAATGGCGGTGACTAGCTGGGAAGTTCAGGCTCGCTTCAGGCAGTTGAAGATTGTCACAGTGTAATCATACCAGAATTGAAGTAGCGAATCATTGTCACATGAAACTGCAGCATCTCGTATCTTCCTTTTGAACATATCCAGCACTCTATTACAATGGTAACAGGGCTGCAGCGCTTGGCTACTGCTGGCATGCCCTCAAATTATAATTGTTCTCTAAAGCTGTAGTTTTAACTTGTTCCATTGCTGTTTGTCACTTGAGCACGGGAGTGAACAATTTACATTTGGTATTTTCTCATACTAATTGCATTGCTAAACTTTTTTGCCCAAAGGTACCAAAGAAAACTGTCCTTTCCCAGGCATATGTTTCTGAATCTCTGTTGCCCACAAAATAGCCTTCTGTTTTTCCTTAAAAATTAGCTCCATTCTAGCATCTGGGGTTTTGCTACGAAAAGATATCTCTAAGGTCCAGAAAAAAACATCGTCCACTATTTCTGAATGTGGCCGTCTTAACACTCTCACAGAAAGAACATCTCCCAGAGCTATTTCAATTGTTCTGGTCCACATTGACTTCAACCAGATGACTTTTTCTGACAAAATCACTACGTCGCCATCAATAACTTCCAGTGGATTTTGCATTATACAGGGAATGTTCCTTGCCATTAAAACAACTTCGTGTGATTGAAAGCGCTGCCAGACAGCTCCCTGCACAGTTGAGCATCCACAACCCATTTGACATATATCTTTATACGTTGCAATTAAAATTCTTCTTAGACAATTTTGTATCATATACAAAGACGATTTGTCTTTTTAGCTTTTCAGTATTGCACACTTTATTTGTTCATCTATACTGTTCTCCGTAATCAGTTTTTCAGCTACTGGCATAAAAGGAAAATTTCATCATTAAATAGAAAAACACCTGTAAAAACATGGATAGAAATCATTGAGTAGAAAAATACCTGTTAAAAATGATGGCCGATCGTATTGAGGTAATAGAATGACGACACTTAACTAAAATTACGTCACAATCTACGAAACAATTTCGTGTAAGTCGCGCGCTGGTGATGCTCTATTTAGTTTAATAAACTCATCAAGAGGCATTCAAAGACGCCAGCGTGTGGTTGTTTACAAAAATAAATAGAAGTACATGCAAGAAGTAATCGACAGGATCACAAAACGTGCTTATTCAATATATTGTACCATCTAGATTATTCTTATAAAAGAACATCATTTTGAATGAAAGCTATAAAAAAACGAAGCATGAAAGCTATAAAAAGCAAAACATTCAAGTTCAAGCTCAAAATTTAGAAGTAAGGCCAGTCGATAAATTAAAGAAAAATCACAAAACCACTCTTGATTAGCAAAATAATTAAAAAAGGGTTCAAGGCAGTCCGACCTTTCAATTATTGGCTAATATGAACAAAGGTATTCCCGCATTAACGGATTACGCTGCTCGCTATGGCTGGCCTAGCTGTGGTAGTGGACGACATTTGAAACTGCGAGGAAAAACCTATCGGGAATGACAAGAAGTTTTATTTTCTAGAATTGAATGATGATAATGAAGCTTCTCCTTTGCTGTAGACATATCTGTCGCAGAAACCAATCAGGGAGCCATATTTTTCTAGTCACAGCTTCACTACAACGGGAACACAGTCAAAGTCGTCTTTGATTGGTTTAAATCGTTTAATTATTGATGAAGCTAAACGGTGCGTGAATTTCACTCCCGTGAAATTAAAATTAATCACACTAGGGGACAGACTGCCTTTAATGATTCTGAATTCGTAAGGAGTTAGAGATTCATAAACATTTTTTACACCCTCTACGTGAGATGCCTTCGCCCCTGGTCTGCAGTATGCTGATGCAGCTGCAAAAGATCTGGGGTATGCTGCTGGAAAAGAGCTGGGACATTGAGCTGCAAAAGACTTGGGGTATGCCACTGCAAAAGAGCTGGGACATTGAGCTGCAAAGGACCTGGGGTATGCCACTGCAAAAGTGCTGGGACATTGAGCTGCAAAGGACCTGGGGTATGCAGCTGCAAAAGAGCTGGGACATTGAGCTGCAAAGGTCCTGGGGTTTGCAGCTGCAAAAGAGCTGGGACATTGAGCTGCAAAGGACCTGGGATATGCAGCTGCAAAAGAGCTGAGACATTGAGCTGCAAAGGACCTGGGGTATGCCACTGCAAAAGTGCTGGGACATTGAGCTGCAAAAGACTTGGGGTATGCCACTGCAAAAGAGCTGGGACATTGAGCTGCAAAGGACCTGGGGTATGCCACTGCAAAAGTGCTGGGACATTGAGCTGCAAAGGACCTGGGGTATGCAGCTGCAAAAGAGCTGGGACATTGAGCTGCAAAGGACCTGGGGTATGCCACTGCAGAAGAGCTGGGACATTGAGCTGCAAAGGACCTGGGGTATGCAGCTGCAAAAGAGCTGGGACATTGAGCTGCAAAGGACCTGGGGTATGCCACTGCAGAAGAGCTGGGACATTGAGCTGCAAAGGACCTGAGGTATGCCACTGCAAAAGAGCTGGGACATTGAGCTGCAAAGGACCTGGGGTATGCAGCTGCAAAAGAGCTGGGACATTGAGCTGCAAAGGACCTGGGGTATGCCACTGCAAAAGTGCTGGGACATTGAGCTGCAAAGGACCTGGCGTTTGCAGCTGCAAAAGTGCTGGGACATTGAGCTGCAAAGGACCTGGGGTATGCAGCTGCAAAAGAGCTGGGACATTGAGCTGCAAAGGACCTGGGGTATGCCACTGCAAAAGTGCTGGGACATTGAGCTGCAAAGGACCTGGGGTATGCCACTGCAAAAGTGCTGGGACATTGAGCTGCAAAAGACTTGGGGTATGCCACTGCAAAAGAGCTGGGACATTGAGCTGCAAAGGACCTGGGGTATGCAGCTGCAAAAGAGCTGGGACATTGAGCTGCAAAGGACCTGGGGTATGCCGCTGCAAAAGTGCTGGGACATTGAGCTGCAAAGGTCCTGGGGTTTGCAGCTGCAAAAGAGCTGGGACATTGAGCTGCAAAGGACCTGGGGTATGCAGCTGCAAAAGACCTGAGACATTGAGCTGCAAAGGACCTGGGGTATGCCACTGCAAAAGAGCTGGGACATTGAGCTGCAAAGGACCTGGGGTATGCAGCTGCAAAAGAGCTGGGACATTGAGCTGCAAAGGTCCTGGGGTATGCCACTGCAAAAGAGCTGGGGGTATGCAGCTGCAAAAGAGCTTGGTTATGCCACTGCAAAAGAGCTGGGACATTGAGCTGCAAAGGACCTGGGGTATGCCACTGCAAAAGTGCTGGGACATTGAGCTGCAAAGGACCTGGGGTATGCAGCTGCAAAAGAGCTGGGGGGAAAGCAGCTGCAAAAGAGCCAGGGTTATGCAGATGCAAGTGTTCCGGGGGTATGCAGCTGCAAGAGCTTGGATATGCAGCTGGAAAATGACCGGGGTATGCAGCTTCAAAATAACAGATCTTGCTGCAAGAGACCTTGGGTTTCCCGCTGCAATAGAGCTGGGGTATGCAGCTGCGAAATACGTGGGGATGTCGCTACTAAAGAGCTGCGGTATGCTGATGCAACAGACCTAAAAAGCTGCAAAAGACCTGGAGTATGCTGCTGCAAAAGATCAGGTGTATGCAGCTGCAAAAAAGCTGGTGTAAGCTGTTGCAAATGAGCTAGGATATGCAGCTATAAAGAGCTCTCATTTGTTGCTGCAAGAGACATGGGGTTTGCAGCTGTAATGGAGCTGGGATATGCAGCTGCAAAAGAGCCGACAGCTTTAAAAAGAGGAAGGTTCTTACTTAAGAGCACCTTAAATATGCAGCTTATGATTTGGCTTATTCCGTTCTGTTCATTAAGATTCAATGCAATGATTGGAGTCCAAGACAACCAATATGAATTGCAAATTATGTTTAGTAAAAGACGTGTTTACCACTGCAATTTGAAAATCGCTGTTCATGGACACTGCAGGCAGGGCAGTAACCAATTGCGTATACAGAAAATTTAGAAACAGAAACAAAGACGACATTTTTTACACAGTTAAGTCTGATAAATCCCAAGCATAAAAAACAGGCGTTAAAATGCATGATTGGTCAGGCAAAGTTAAAATTGAAATAAAATCAAATTCTGAAAGATACAAAAGAATACAATAAAAGCAACCCTAAACAGATAAATTAGGCCATATACTCATTTCTACATCTTCGTGCAAAATATGCTACGTAAATATTTGATAAGAGCAGGAAAAATA
The DNA here is from genome assembly GCF_057945365.1 of Rhopilema esculentum. Lineage (NCBI taxonomy): Eukaryota > Metazoa > Cnidaria > Scyphozoa > Rhizostomeae > Rhizostomatidae > Rhopilema > Rhopilema esculentum. The sequence continues at coordinate 7,740,830 of NC_142823.1, read as the reverse complement.
TTTAGAAATATCTACATGCTATTCAAATTTGAGAGCAACTGTCTTTAAATAGATAGCAAATGCATTTGGCATTCATTTTTGTGAAACGCCAAGTCTCACATCCGGAATGGACTTTTGAAGCAGCGTGATAAATATGAGGTCTGTCTGCAGCGCTAATAGGTCATGATATTATCTGCAAAAAAAGAATGTTGTTGAAGGGGAGTGCAGAAACACAGTATATTTAACACTGAAAATAGATTCCTACATTACGAAAAGACGATAATCATATCCTTTTCAACATAAAGCCAGCATATCAGCCAAGGAAAAATTCGGAAAGGGGATATTCCATTTCAAGTTTACCCAGCTTGTAAAGTGGCCTTCGATGATTTTTCTAATAATCTGCACGGGTGTAGGGCTCTATAAATATCAGGGTTCAAACGGAAAATATCAGGGTTCTAGGTCAACTCGTTTCCGAGTTATGACGAGGCGGCAAAAATCGCAAAATTTCCAAAATTGGGGACATTCGGACCACACCCAGATTTTATTAGCTGCTGTTATGTAGCACCTAAAACAAAGATTTTGGTATCAAATGAATGCCCTTGTAATTCTGAATCTGACTAAAACAACACAAAAATTCTGTTTCTCAAGTTTACTTACACAAACAGTGCACCAAGATTTCAAATGTTGATCACAGCCAGAGGAAAGTTTTGATTTTGGTGAATTTTTTTCAAATAATCCTTGACATTTTGCTCTCAAATTCTCACTCTTAGCATATACTGTTTGATGCAGGAAAGCTTTTGATTGGTTAAGTGATTTTAATCAAGTAGGCACTAGAATGATATTTGGCAATTAAATGACGCAGGAAATGACGTCATTATTTGATTAATATATCAGCATCTCATGGCTACAATGCCTGCCAACACCCACCAATTTACGCTGCATTTGATATCTTTCATTCCTTTCCCGAAAAAAAATTGCTACTTCCGCCCCTCCCCCCTAAAACAATGTTGATGATTTAGAGAAATATCATAAAAGAAGCGCAAAAGAAAGTGCTTCCTAAAATCCTAACCCGTTTGATAGTAAACCAGCATTGTTCCGTGGGGGAGAGGGGGGATGATTGGTTTTGACATTGGAAATTTATGTCAGTGTTCCAAGACTTTTGGCAAGCATTGTACCAACGAAAAAATCCTACAGGGCTGTACCTGCAGCTTATCTGAAAACAGAGAAACAAAAAGCTTCCTATAGGTTGTTACCTTTGCCTTTATGTCATCTCCTCAAGCATGAAAAAAAGGTGTACTTCTTTTTGGTTTCAATTTAGAGGGGATTTGTGTATGAATTTGTTGTTGATAATTCTTAGAACACTGGAAGTGGCATTTGCGGCGAAAACATGGCAAGCATATGTCCATGCTGTCTACAAACGAGTTCAAAAAGTTCAAAAAACAGTTGTACAAACAACTGACCTGCTTTACAGTCTCTTTGATAAATGATTTTCTTTCAGTGAGATCTTGGCCTGGGAATCTGTCGAAAACCTAGAGACAAAAACAAGTTGTTAGTTTGCGATATTGCGAGTACAGTTTGCACGAATAATATTCGTCTCATTGTCTGACATAAACATTAAAGGCTTTTGTGAAACCGGCATGCTTTGCGATTATAATTCCAAATTGAGCCTAACATACAGTGCATGAAAATGCAAAACACCGTCAATTTCTTACTGCCAACTGCCGCAAAGCATGCTGATTGAAAAATTGGTAGCAGGCTTGTCTATTCTGGTCACTGTCATATTAAGACTTCTGCCCCCTGCCTATCTTATATTTCCCTCCCCTAATAATTTTTGCTGACCCTACAGACCTGGTGGTGATGTCTACATCTTGTTCCTATTTGAGATGTCTTTTTCTTAGTTGACTTAGTTTGTCAGTCATGTTTGCAAGGCATGTATTGTGCTTATTTCACCATCCTTTAACACCCAAAAAGAATTAATAGATGCTCTTTTTCAATTAGCAGCCCAGTCACACCTTTCTTTCTAGGTACTGAATAGAGCACCGAAGTGATGACGTCACAAAACCTTTTTAAGAATGTTTCAATTTTGTCCATACAAACCAATGCATTGTAAAATACTTTGAAATGTGCCAAATCAGTTGGATGTGCAACAAATTGACTGAGGTATGGCTACATAATCACACAGGCTCTTTCCCCACCAAAGCTCTGTAATTTGGCCTTTGTAACTTTATGAACCAGGCCAGTAATCCGTTAGCAAACTTGAAACCTTTCATTGGCCATATCTCGCTAAGTTTTGAACATATTTAAATGATATTTCATATTGAGAGGTATTTTATGCTGTTCTTTCAGATAATGTGGTCAAAATTAAGGAATTCTAAAAATAGATTTTGATGACGTCACACTTCGGTACTCTCTCACAAGTACTATAACACCGCAAGCAGCTGTTCCCTTTGAAAAAAACATAAAAAGTCGACAGTCAGCTTGGAATATATCAATACCTGCTTGCATATCATCTTCATAGTGACTGTCTCTAAGTCAGCACCATCAAGCAACTCTGTAACCACAGCCTTGAGATCCTCGTCCTAATGGAAAACAAGCGGTTATAATCGCGGCATTCCGACCCCAGTCTGCAAAACTGCTTCCTTCACTGTTGCTTACAAAAGCAAGATGGAAACTTCGTCCAAGAAACTTAAAGCCGACAAAAAACAGCAACATTGCTTCCAGGACAAAAAATACACAAACAGCTTGAAAAATTATTCGCTATTCCTTGATGACTGTTCTATCTTCTCTGGTCGATAGTGACGTCATTAAATGATGGTGAGGCATCAGAAAGTGGCATTCAGATGACGCTTCATCAGAAAATGATGGCATTAAAAAAATCATAGCGTCATTTTCTAGTTTGCAATATTTAATGCAACTTTTGAACTTCACCATTACGCTAAAGCATTAACAATTTTGATTTACCTAAAATAAACATTCATTGTACAATAACAATAAGTGACAAGAATGCGCCATTGAAGTTTGTACTGAGAATTTTCTAGGACCTGGAAGGATGATAATTGGTTTATTCCAGAAAGCAAGAAAAAAAATGGAAAAAATATGTCCGAATAGAATGTTGGAGCTTATGCTGTTGCTTATTCTGAATGCATGGCCATGAGATCTACAAATCTAAGAGCACTATTTGAAAAATAACTTTAGCGTTGCAGTATTGCAAGCGAGCTGCAGGCGCGAATAGGCAAAATGATTAGCGAAGTGTCCTAATAATTTGATAAATTTTGATTAACAATGTCATCGAATGGTTACCGTTGGTTCATCAGTTTTTGTCTTCTTGGCAAGAGGCTCATCATCAGACGAATCCTCTGTTTCTACCTTTTTGGCTGAAATTCAAAAACAATTTTCAAAATAAAGCAAAACATCAACAAAATTTATTGAAAACATTTTAAAGTATAGCTTTGCAAGGTCATAAATCGCCTACATAGGCCACTTTTGTCACTTTGATGTGAGCACAGAACAACTCCAACGAAAGAGGAACAGCTAAGACTTGAAATCAACACAGAGCCTCGAGCATTCACTGGTGTTAAAAAGCAAGTTAAGCTGTCTGCTTTTAAAATTGTACTCTTTGATGCCTGATAGAAGAGGGGTTGGAATGAGCGGGGGGGGGTTGTTTGGAAATTTCCCAGAAACTTAATAGCCAGGGGATGGAGAAAACAATAATTTTTTAAATATCAAACTTTCTTATAGAATACCACAGAAACTGCAATAAAACAGAAGATATCGGATATTTTTTTTAAAAAATTTAATAGCCGGGGGGGGGGGGGGTGGAATGAGAATGTCCTGGGTGGAAAAAAATCAAAAAATTAATTACCGGGGGGGGGGGGGCCACTTCTATTAGGCACCAAAGAGTACATGATATTAACCAACTACTACTGTGATCATGCGTCAATAAACGAACCCTGAGGTCCGCTACAACTTAGCTGACCAATACACCCTAGTTTCTACCTATTTGGGTGATTTACTATATTACCATTTAAGACCCAGCGCAGCGTGCTTCAACTGTACCTTTAAGGCTCTTGGTGACAACACACTTTATAAACCAGGGCTTTCAGGGTACCCTAAGACCAATACAATTTAGTTGTTACCTTTTTTGGGTGATTTACTCTTTTTCGGCTTTTCCTCTTTCTCTTTCCGTTTCTTCGACGGCGTAGGCAGTTTTATCACCGTTGCTTTAGATTTTTTTACCTTCGCTTTGCTTTCTTTCTTTTTAGACTGTTAAAATCAAATTTAAAAAGTTATAAAGCAATGGACAAAAACAAAAGTTAACTGGAAAGAAGTTTATGTCATGTTACCTAAAACGTTCTTTTCAAACTCATTACTATTTTTAAAAACTTCAAGACAAATACGAGCAGAAATATTCAAAATCAAAGAGGAATATGCAGTCATCATTGTTTTCACAAAAATCCCAGAGAATGACAGCAAGGTGGTGAACAGCAAGGTGGCTTTCCTTTCTAGGCCAAGAACCCTATTTGATAGCAAGACAGGCTAATGTCTTCGTCGTTGTGATTGGAACCTGTAAATTGCTGAGAAAGTTACACCAATAATTCTATTTTGCTCTCAAAACTCATGTGTTTCACACCAAAACATTGAGCCTGGTACGCCAAAAAGAAGAGAAGGCAAATGGCTAAATAGAACATCGCAAACAAACGAAAGCCAAAAGAGGACATAAACTCAGAGCATTTAGAATCTAAAACAGAAGATTTTGTTAAGCCCAATCTCCAGTGAGAAAAAGTCTTGCGAAATTTCGCTGCGAAATACTTCACGCGACAAATTCCTTTGAATGCTTTTGTTGACCTCACGACATTGGAATGTAAAGTTTGGAAGCGTGACAAAGGAATACAGAATATGATTGGCTGTTGAAGGATTTCGCAAGCGAAAAGCGAAAAAAGTTAAACTCATTTTAATATTTTTTCGCAGAGAAATTCTTCGCGAGAAATCCCAGCAAAAGATCACTGCGCATGCCTAAGACGTATTTCGCGCGAACTTTTTCGCATTTCGCAGTTTTTTTTCTCACTGGAGATTGGGCTTTACAAGGAGCGTTTAAGCAACAACCCCAAAAAACACCCCGGAACCGAATTACCTTGATTCAGGCACAAATTAATTCACAAAAAATTTAAATAAGACTATAAAAAGTCCAACAGGTTAAGTTATAAAAGCAACAGGTGAAGGAAATATCCTCCAAACGGCTCCAATGAATTGTCCTGCATTCGTTGTTTTATTTCTACAGAGTTATTCCTACATACAAAGTGCCTTTATTAGGCTCCTGTCGATGAGCTGATACGCACAGAAAGCTTGACATCGTGGCCAACAAGGCACTTTATAATTGACAAATAAGTTAGACCTGGGCACCCGTTTCTTTGCCTAGCCTTGCAGCGTTCCCACACTTTATAACTCTTCCCTGTGTGCTTGTTCTGGTGGACACGTGATGAGTAACTAATGCTGATAGCCATTTTCTATTTCAACTTTTGGCCTGTCAAAAATGTTTCTTTGTTAGGCCAATAACTTTACTACAAAAAGCAAAAACACATTACCTTCTCGCTATCCTTCTTCTTGTCCTCCTTCCCCTCTTTTTGGTCTTCTTCTTCTGATTCCTTGTCATCATCTTCTTCATCATCTTCCTCAACTGTCTCTTTCGATTTCTTTTTCTTTGAAGAGTTCTCTTCTGAAGACTCTGATTTTCTCTAAATCAAAATAACAAAAAAGGATGATGATCAAGAACAACTAACCAAATTCCACTAGCCTCAACAACAATCCAATTTAAAACATATTGAAAATCACGACCCGCTATTGTAACACAATGTTTCAATGGCCTACAACATCTTCCTTGCTGCAGAATAAATAGAGCACAGTTTTCTTTTCTGGACAACCATACTGTTCTTCTATTATCTAAAGGTACAGCCTAGTTATTTACAGCTTTTGAGGCAAGCATTGTACCACCTCACCCATCCAAAAGGGTATCCCATTGCAAATTTGTAGTTCTCCTTTGATTTAAAGAAGCTTTTATTAGGGTTCTTCGAAAAGTTGACATCTAGTTTTGGCAACCTCTAAAATTCACTTTCTTAAATGAAGAATCAGTGGCAATTATAGTGAGACAGGCGCAAGATTGGGACGCAACGGCAGACATCTCTCTCCCTTAAATTGACCAACATGGCAGCACCTGAAAACCATTTTGCCTCTGCATATTCTAGTGAATTGAGTTAAATATCAAAAGCTTCCACGTAAAAGAATCGGAATTTCAAAACTCTGAATTCAATTTTGAAGTTCTCAAAACGATGACGAAAAACCAGCTATAAGTATATTTAATGATATAAACCATCATATATTTGATGAAAATCACAAAGATCATATGATTCAACGAGCCCCTAGGTACGAAGTCAGTCACAAGTGTTTACGTATAGAGACAACTTAAAAGTTATCTCTATAAGTAAACATTATCTAAACCATTTCAGCACAGATCTAGTTTATTTTGAGCAGTTAGTTAACGTAAAAAATCACCTTTTTTGTTTTCTTCTGTTTTTGCTTATTGTCTAAAAAACAAACATAAAATGTTTCAAAAGTTAAGCAAATTAAATCGCCATTCAGCTGTAAATGTGGATGGATTTCGCACTATACATTCTGTGCAAGCTTTCAAGGAAAGATATAGCTAGGAGCATTCAAAATTTTCTTGTCGAAAACCACCCAGCTCTAAACAACATAGAAAGATTAAGATTGCAGCCAGAAGTTTAAGGTATCTTCATGGACATAGCAGTGAAATTTGTCTCGTGTTTACAAGAAAGTAAACAATTCGTAGTCAATTCTTAATGACAAAAAACAGAATTACCTTTGACTGGAACTTTCTGAAAGAAAAAAAGAAAATTTGACTATTGCTATTTGTATATGCATTACAATCACCAAACCCAATTCTACATACATCAAAATATGTTTTTAATGCACGTCAAAATAATCTACTTGTAAAATTATATAATTAGCCAGGATCTTAGCTGGATCATAAATTATAAAAATTACGCTCTGACTTGAAAGGAAAATGGCATGTGGGATTCTTCAACCAAAAAGTTATAAGCCCCCCTTGTTTAAAAACTGATGGATAATAACTGCAGCTGTGAGTTTTGAGCAAAGATAGATGAACTGATCAATAAAAGTATAGAGAACTATCGATTGACGGACACCCAAACATTGTCTCTGGATACAAAAGTGATTGCTTTATCAAAGGAGAGGACACTATTTTAAGCCTAAAAACAAATTCCAGAAATCTTGTTTTGACATGTTACTAATCTCTTTTAAGACAATGGAAGACAATACAAAGAACATTGCTGCTTGGAATGCAAAAAGCATCAAGCCCATATGTGACGTCACACACGGTTGTTGGCATTTTGAAAAAGTCTAATATTAACTAATGTGTGTGGCGATGACGTATTGTGAAGAGTGCCTCTACAAACCCTTAAATGGCTAAAGGCAATGCATTCTTAAGTATCTAGCAGAGACCACAACATAACATCACAGTGGAACAGGAAACTTTGATATTTTCGAGCAGCAATTATGATGAAAGAGAAAAAGAAAATTAAAAACAGCCAACCTTATTTGTTTGAAAAGGCTCCATCAGAAATTCAAGAACTTTCCTTTTAAGATCATCCTGTAAATAACAGTTAAAAAAGTTGAATAATAATGCATTGTAATAAATCACTAAAATGCTCAAAGTGTCGCGAAAAATTTGTAGTAGGCTAAAAGCTTCAATGAAACAACTCAATAAAAATCAAACAAAGTTGTATAGTTTGTCTGATTAAATTCATATTTTGATATACATACCCGTTTTCCTTTTAAATCCAGTCCAAAGATTTCACAAAGCCTTTGGAGACCAACAATTGTGAATCTAAATTTAAAGAGTAATGGCAAATCAGAAGCAGGTTTAACGAGTCTTAACATTTACACACACACTAAAGTCAGGTTTAAAAAATGTATTCTAAATTTGAGAGTATACAAAATAAATAAATACCTCCATGGCAAGACTTTTCGCCATTCAGGTTGTTAAATAAAACTAGATATATTTCCAAAAAATTAACCATATACTTTTTGCAGCAAGAAAGAGATTGCAAAAGAAAGAAATTGATTATTCATATTTGCCTTAGCAAAAAGATACTAATTTTCACTCCACATACTTTTCCATTGCCCATTCTAAATCTGCATACTGCTTTGTATCCTGTAATTCAAGCAAATAAAAACAATTTGAATAAAAAAACCAATAAAGTTGATTAAAACAAGTTGATGAAAAAAGCAGATCAACCAAGTTAGGAGCAAACAGGGCATAAAATGATTGTGTTGACCAGGTGATGATTAATTGTTTTATAATAACTTTCATCCCAACATAAGTGACAGGTAACAAGCATTTCCTGTCGGTCATTCCTTATTAAAGGCACTACGGCCTAACTCATTTCAACTGCCATTTTAATTCCCTTTGATTGGACTCTACCATAGACTTTTTGTTTGGTATCCAAAAGCAACATAAGACAAATTCAGGCCAGGCCGTTTGTATTTTTTCAGATGAGCTTTTAATTGCTCGCTTATATTTGTTCAAGCAAGCTAAATAAAGAACACAGAGGAAGTACTTTAAATGGTCTCAAAGTAAAAAAATGTGCTAGAAATCGATCCAGGATTATTTGATGTAATTTGTATTCAACTCCGATAGAGGGAAACAAAGCTTTGATATATATTGCATTTATGTCAAAATAATGTCACAATATTTCGAGCTCTAAGCATAAACGTCATCATTGTCTCTGTCAATGAACTTAATGGCTGTCTCAGATTGATCTGAATTTCTAAAGTTGATAGTTTCAATTTTCTCGCTTTTCTCAAGGCATATCGTATATTTTGTTCGATGGCTACCTGTCAATCTCTGACCTTCACAAGTTTGTTGAGTGCTTCTTCAAAAGCTAGATCTCAACAGAACATGGCAAGACATCCTTTTTTCCATCCACACTTAATCATTTCCTTTCACTATCATCAAATTTCCCATGGTTTCATGACGCGTGCTTATTCCATGGTCATTAAAGGTTATGTGTCCAGCTAAAGCAAGCGACTCTACGAGGGTTTTTAGAAACATGTGATTTTTCATGTCATCGCCCCAGCCATTACGGCCGTTCTATTTATCTATCCTGTTGCGAGGTTAGCTTTTCATGTGAGCAGTTTTGCATTGCAAGAATACTGACCAATCGCAAACCGTTATTTTCATGGGTGGCTTGACAAGTTGGGTATACGCAGTCCTTTTATATGGACACAATGCCTTTAAGCAGAAGGGTCAAGACACTGAATGCCCTCTCCACAACCACAACAGAATTTGGTCCCGCAATAGTTGTCGAAGCCCCTTAAATCTTATAACTTGAAAAACCTTGGCAATTGTTGTTGGACAAGAAGATTAAACTTTTCTGCTTAGCAAAAACAACTTCGGATAACCAATCTTGCATAACAATGCTAAGTTTGTTATCTGTTTCAGGAAACCTTTCTTAAAAGCAACTCTTTCACTTCTTTGCAATTTCACCATTCTCTTCTCTCTTGAATTTTGCGACCCGACTGTTCAGGAGTTCCCCGTCTTTCCCAGTGTTTATCTCCACGTCATCTAGCTCAGCGACGAATTGAGTACTTTTTCACAACATTTCTTTTTATCAATAATTCGATTTATATATACTTCTACTATGGCCCTAATACCCCAGTTTCATATAAAGGATTTAAAAGAACTAACTCTGTAAGCTTTGTTTGAAGCTTTCACAGCACAAAAGAAACGATTATCCTCAACTTTCCTAAAAATCGCTTACCAATTTCTTCAACTTTCCTACCAATAATATGCCCGATTTCGTAAGTTTGAAAGCTCTACAAACATTCAGTTTAGCAGAGAAAAATAACAGCTAGTCCAAGGTTGTGAGGGGAGCACCAGCCCAGCTCACCTAAAAACGGCCAGGCATGCTAATTCTCAACATTTTTCTCAATCATAAACATGACACAGAGCCTATCTTTTACTGTAAACAATTGACTGACAAGACAAAATGCCTGTAATAAGTTGACTTGATATATAAGACAGTCACAGACAGAGTTCTTGTTGAGGTACAGACCTTCTCTTTGGTGATCTTATGCTCATATGTAAACAAGAACTGTAACACCTGTTTAATGTTTTGTCGGCGCAATTATTGGTTTTGGAATAAAAAAGCAATAATTGGTGAATACTGTTATATAACAATATCAAAAAGTCGACTTGTTTTTCATCAGTAGCTTTAGGTCTGTGATAAGAGAGGACTTAAAGTACTCTCTTCAAGTGCATTAAACAGAGTTGCAACTTAGAACTGTCCTGTTCTATACACAAAAGTTCTGTTTATATTAACAGGGGTAACAAATAACATCAAGTATATACATGAGTCAAAATCTGAATGGTTCCAGCTTACTGCTTTCATAGAAAAATGAATACCCAAAAAATAGACATTACATTAATAGTTATATGTATATACAATCTTTTAAATTCAAATTCCAATGAATGGAACTCACTTTTTCAAATGGAAAGCCACAAAATGACCTGATGTTTTTCTTTATCATTGATGCCTGTGAAAAGAGAAAAGGACTACACTATACTGTAATCATATAAAGGGCTTATATGTATAAAAAAATATGCATTATGCACTTGATTTGCACTTTTGGATCAAAAGTTGTCTGGTGATTGCGTTAAGCGCTACACTCCAACACAGCTAAACATGCCTCTATTCATCAGGCAATACCGTATTTATTTTATCATTGACGATTATAATTATTACTCTGCTCATGTTGCTGTGGTTTATAATCAAGGTCGGTTTACATTTTATCCAGATCCTGTCAAGCTTTTCTGCTACCTTGAACCTCAGGATGATAATGTAGAAGAAGAGGAAGAAATCCTTTTGGACACTATTGATGTCAGATGCTGGACGATATTGTTGTTGATTTAACTTCCAAGGGCTATTTCTGGTTTAAGGACACAATCAGGTTTTTATCAGATTTTGCGCCTGTAAATTCAAACAGAGTATCTCTGCATGGTTTTGTGGGTGCAGCTTAATCTCAAGAGTGGCATACATTTTTTTATGAACCCAATTTCCTAAGGCTTATAAACAAAGGCAGCTTATGAACAAGGATGACATATAATCAAATAAATATGGTTTATGATAAACACTAATTTTTCTTCTCACTTTATTTGAATTTGGCTTTGAAAAGAGCAAACATTTGGAGTCATACTTAAGCTTTTCGTCTGACACTCTTTCGTAAGAGTTTTAAACTTTAGAACATAGATCAAAAACTTTACGTTGGGAAATATATATACCCAGTTGTGGATCAAAATAGGCCAATCAGAAATGCGAGCACATGACTGTTGAGGTTGGTCAATCAGTGCAGCTTGCCTATTATGGATGTTACCAATGGAGTCCTAAGGTGAAAACGATTTCCTTCTGTCTAAACAATAGCGGTTTTCCATGCTTATGTAGATAGATTCCAAAACTGCTAGATGGGCTAGTTGTATTGTGGCTTTACCAAGCAAGATGAGACCCACGCTATGCCAAAACCTTAAATACCCCTAGATTAACGGAATGAAAACGCCACAAAACACACATCTTACCCTAGTTATACAAATCAAATTCACAGGAGGCTGAAAGACTCCCCGCATTGCCCATAAACTAGTAGAGCAGATACAAGAAAAACGCGAGGAAGCGTGGCACAAGAAAACATAACTAAATAGTATTAACAACAATCTCATGCGATTTAGTTAACGCTCAAAAGCCCCTCGTGAAATTAACTCTGATTAAATTTCATTTAATCATAATTTTATTATATCCCCCCATCTTTGGGTAGTGCACCCTACGTAGCCAGAATCACACTGGCATGTAAACTTATAAACAACGGAACTTTTTTGGGTGGTTGGAACACAATCCATTTGAATGGATGGAAGAGCCTTTTTCGTACGGTAAACAATATGTGGTTTGACAGCAAAGAAACAATTTGCAATGGTCTGTTTAATCCGTTTGATCTGTAATGACCTGCCTGATCTATGTTTTGACATTTTATACTCTGAAAAGTGTCAGAACAAAAGCTTAAACATGACTTAAAATGCCTGATTTTTTCAAAGACATTTTTAACTTTTGAACCATGAAAATGAATATTGCTTGTTTATTCAAATTTTTTTAATTGAAACACAATTGAGTAATAACATGGTTTAGATAATGATACATATGTGTTTTCAACAAACCTTTCCTCCTCGCTTGAATAAAAGTTTATGAAGAGGTTTCAGTTCTGATGCCAATGTCCGGTCCAATTCATATCTCACTTTTGAAAGAAAATGTAAAACATTATTCAGAATAATTCAAAAGATGAGTAAAAGAAAAGCTGCATGGCATGAAATATCACAAAAATTTATGTTTGTGGGCATAAAGCCTATAAATTAGAAGATATAATTGGAAATTATGAAATTAAAACACCAAAAAAATAACAATTCAAAAACATGAAGCCTATAAATTAGAATGTATAACTTGAAATTATGAAATTAAATAACAAAATTCCTGTAGATTAAATAACAAAACCAAACTTAAATATGAATAAAATGCATCATACACTACCTATTTCAATGTCACCAAGTTTTATTCCTCTTCCCTAGAAAACAAACAGGAGTTTTATTGAGTCCTTTCAAAAATGCAATGCTGGTAAAACAGTAAAGATGATACATTTCAACAGCTGATAAGTCATGAACCCCTAGAACATAATGTGATTAAATAATGTATACATCGTAAAAACATCTTAGGGATGCACTCTTTTTACGGGCAGCTTATACACAGAGGCAGACACCTGGGGAGGGCAATGGGGGGGGGGGGGTTAGATATCCCCAATATTTTTAAGACAATGACCTTTTGTTCTAAAACAATGGTCAAATCTTACATTATCTTATCTAAACAATAGGTCGCCCCCAATATTTGACAAAGTTTTGCCACTGCTTAAACACAGGGTTTTACAGTACAAAAGTTTAAGGATCAAAACAATGGCCATGATGACAACATCAGTGATTAATGAACATCACAGTGATGATGTCATTGTAGGAGGTCTACCCACAAGCCAAGACCGGGCCACCCAAGCAGACAGTCACTTCTGTTGTCAGCAATTTTGTGTAAAATGCTTTATTTGAATAAAACTTACCTTTGAATAATCAAGTTCTTCCTTTTTTGGTGTTTTTGCTTCATTTTCAAGGGAAAGCCTCTCAACCTTTTTTCTTTCCCTTCTTGTCTCAAGAATTTCTATTGGTTTTTCTAGAAGACCTGACAATGAATGAAAGGAAGTGACATGTTCAATCATTATCAAATAAACATGGAAAATCAATGGTTTTTATAATACAAGAAGCTTCTTTCAAATAATCTTTTCGCGGTAGGAAATATGTTCTGTCCTTTTATACTATGAAGAGTGTCAGACAAAAAGCTATAGAGTAACTCAAAATGCTTGCTTTTTTTCAAAGCAATTTTCACAAGAAACTTTGTAAAACAAACAGAAAGTTCAGTTTGAAGTCAAGATGCATTTATTGAACTGAGAAATTCGGCAGTTTAGAGAGGTAAATGATGGTGACTGAATTTCAAAGATAGCTTTTAGGCCAAGGGTACCCAACATATTTTTTGCATTGGCCATAGACAAAATTTATGATGAATAATTATGTAATCATCAACAATTTTTGTATTGAACAGTAAATGGATTAATAATTACAGCTACATGGAAAATTACATGGCAAGTTACACAGACAGTTACATGAAAAGTGAAATGTTATATTTCTTGTTTGCAGAAAGTTTATTCGCATCACACATTATATTTTTAGTTGACGTGAGAAAAAACTCATGTAGATTTTTCTCTGCATGCTTAGATTGTAGATTTGACTTCTTCTGTTCAGTTCAGTTCAGTTTTATTTTAAATTCCACTGGATACACACACTTGTTGCAAATTAGAAATAATCCAAGCTTAAAAGTATAAACAATGGAAGTTAAATAATATAAACGTAACATAACAGATACAGAATAGAGGGGAAACAAGCTAGTATTGTAAACAGGGAATTATTTAAAGGTGTTCAACTTCTTAATAGAAACATCTGCTTATAATAATGAGAAAGTGTGTCTAACAATTAGAAAGAATACCTAATAATGAATGATAAAAATTTTATCAGCACAACAGGTTTTAATTGCAACCAAATTGGGGTCATGTAACAGATTGTAGCTGGGAGCTTTTGTAGGACATTTTCCATAGACTCCACAACGATAGCCCATGCAATATCACATGCATTAAAGTTAAGTAATTCAAATTATTTTGTTTGTGTGCTCTTGTTATTTCATTATAGATAGAAATTCTCATCTATACTCCAGATGTTTATCATAAGAAATCAAAATGCCAGCTCAAACCACTTTGCGAAATTGGCAGCAGTACAGGTAAGGCCAAGAAGTCAGAACGAATTTGACTACACTTTGGATCATCATTTTATTATTTTCCAAAAAACGTACAGACTCGAGGGGCATGGTTTAAATACAGCATTAAAGGACTAAAATTTAACTATATGCAACTTCATATAGGAACCCTAAGGAACAACAATTGATAAGAAGTTGCAACCAGTCGACTACTATTTTTTTTAAATTTGGCAGCATATAGGCATATTCGATCGAGAGGGGGGCATGTTCGATCGAGGGTAGGGGGGGGGGCTAAATCGAATTATCGTTGTACACAATGGATGAAAGCTTAACAGCAAATAAGGAACCAAAAAATTTTGCAGGTCAAATACTATTGTTCTTCGTGCTAAATATTTTGCGAGTTTCAGCTCATAAATAATAAATGAATTTCTTGGGCAATATCAGCAATGCCTGTGCATTTGCATTTAATTACTAAATGCAGAACTAGACCACGATCAACGAACCAAACCTGTGATTTCATAGCTATCTAGAGCGCCATCATATCTGGGATTAAATTGGAAGAGGTGAAAGAAAATAATAAATACCTAGTTCTTCTTCACTCGACTCCCCTTCATCCTCTTCTTTCTGTTCTTTCTCGGCTTTTTCGACATTGATTGCTGGTTTCTCTTCTTCGGCCATGGTTACCTTAAACATGAGTAGGCCAAGGTGAGAAATCATAATCTAGATTGTGTGATGCTGAACAAAAGCCTTTGAATTAACTCAACTAGAGTATCTTCAATGATCTGATTGCAAAAGTAAAAGAAAATGTAGGGAACAAAGAAAAATCGCCACTTCTACTTACCTTGTTTTCGACTTTCCCGCTCGCCATGAATGTCTTCTCTCCGTCAATTGAGTACTTTAAATCACGTGATCTCTGATCCAGATCTCTTGAATGCGTAAAAGGCGGGAAACTGTCGTCACCGACCGCTTGAAGAAACACGTGCACTGCTCCCCTTCTTTTCCAATGACGCCGGAGAGGGGGCTGTGCACATGAACTCAGCCTTCGTAAATATAACATAAATTCACATCAAGCAACAGTCTCTTCATTTGGATCAGGGCCGTAAATCCCGGGGGGGACTGGACCCCCCCAAAAATCTGGAGCAAAACGATTTTTTGGAGAAATTACCATCATTTTCCTTGAAAGAAATAAATCCCTGGTAGCCGGGTTAGAACCAAACTACGTTTTCTGATTTATTGCAACAAACCTCAGCCACTAAGGTTATTTTTGTAAGCAGAGTGGTTTTTATAATTTTTACAAGATAAAAATTTACCGTTTTCTACCGTTTTTTACCGTTTTCTACTGTTTTCTACCGTTAGTTTTATTGTTGTATTTTATTAAATTTAGTCTGGGGGATGCTTTTGTAACCTTTCTAGAAGGTAAAATTTCAAAAATTTTCTATCGCGTCGGACCCAACCATGGTGGGTCCTCCTACGACAGTAAACTTGATTCTTAGGTCCCAAGGTTCAATTTCTTGGGGCCGTCTCTGAAAAATGTTATTCATTCAATTATCACACACAAGTCAATGTACTAAGGAATATCTGTAAATACCTTCTATAGAGCAGAAAGTCTTGAGAAATCCAAAAATATTGACTTTTGTTTTTAAAGTAATTTGCCCCTGTTTCCACAACACATACCATAAATCCCTTGTGGTGCCATGACCTACTGCATACTTTATATTCCATTCGCGCTGCTGACCCCCCCCAATTCACATGACAGATTTACGGCCCTGATTTGGATATTTTCTCAAGAATTATTTACTCTGGCTAAAAATCTTCTGAAAAATCTCAAGAAATCTTCAAACAATCTAAAAAATCTTCAAGAAGATCTAAGAAAATTTGAAAAATGATAAAATCTTTTTTGGGCTTGCTTTGTGTAATGAATCGAATACAACTGGTGCAAAGCGAAAATATTAAAACAAATCTAGTAAATGACAAATTTGTCTTTTGTCTCGGGGTCTCGTTTTAACTTTTGTCACACAAAGAATTTAGGCTAAATCCATTTTTCTCGTCCAAGATTTAGGTTTCTTTCTTTCTAACGATTTCTAACGAAAGACAAAACTTTCTAACGATCACAACAGTGCAAGTGATAAACAAAGCAATTCAAGTGACGCTGCCTATCTAAGGCCAAGGTTTTCCTAGCAACCTCAGACCTAAAATAGCCCTTGTTATTCCAAATTGGTAAATGCTAGATAAATTGGACAAAATTATCTTCTTCTAAAGTAATGACAATTTAAAAAAAACCCTTTTATCAAATCAATGATGACGTCATAATGACTTTATCAAATTGATGTTATTTGTTACTCATTCAACAAAAAATCAAACTATGAGAAATTGATTGAATTGACACTGTTCATTATAGGAAAGATTAACCGCTTTTGAACGATCAGCATCTCGTTTGAAGGTGTAGATAAAATTCGTTTTTCATTTTCTTTTCAATTCATTTATAAATCTGTTTCTAACAAACTTGTGATTTAAAAATTTATTTCTGTTTAAAAGTCTCTTTTTGAAATATATTTTTCGATTACAAGGTACAGATTTTTGACCACAGACCTGGCTGTCCTAGCCTATCCCCCAATGCATCTAATTCATGCGATGTGACGTCATTTTATCTATTTATATATTTATTTAGTTTATCTATTTACTATTTATTTAAAACATATTTACCCTGGGATACAATTCAGTAAACTAATCAAACTGCTTTCCAATTGTACCAACAACAAAATTAAAATAAACCAAGCTATCAAAGTTGAAAACCTGATTACAATAATAAAACCTGTTTATAATAATTTCATTAAATATAAAGATACTAAATGTGATAAAACACAATGAAGATATAGATGCAGATTAGCTTTTAGATATAGATATAGATTAAAGCTTTTAATTTCGTTTTGAATGATCGAATCGTAAGGACTAATTTCATTTCCGAGTCACGTCTATTCCACGCGTCGGCTCCTCGAAACGCAAATGGTTTTTGGCCATGAGTTTTTCTCACCTTTAGTATACAAAATTACATTTTGTATTGCGTAACACTCTGGTATGAATATCAGACGATTTTTCGAAAACATTTGAAGTAAGCCAGCTACTCATGACTTGGAATAAAACGCCTGCTTTTAGTTAGAGAGAGTTTGAATGTTTTAGCCTAGGCCTTTAAGCAACGTAAGGAAAGGTTGGCAACGCCAAAAGGCATGGTCCACACTTGGCTACTATATTTGACCAATAAGCCCCTTAGGGTCAAGATTAAAATGTTCAACTAAAGTCCCCGGCTCTTATTCGGTCATTTACGATGTTTATAGACATTGAAAAAAGACGCTTCTTGATCAATGCGAAAGATGTATCCTTTGAAGATCATTGCTCTTTTGCTGACTCTAGCAAGAGAGCAAAGACTACTGCTCAATATATGTAGACAGTCAACATTTGAACGAATCGACAATTCATTACTCAGGGCTATTTGGGACAATCACCCGCCTCCATGCAAAAGCTGTATTCCAATATTATAGGAAACGTTTTTCAACATAAAAAGCTATCGGATTGTGGGGAGGGGGTGTTGAATGGGGATGTAAGGCTAGAGGCTCGAACATTTCCCACTGTTTGAGCTGGGTTCCTAGCCTCTTTTCGATAGTACTTTTTCTGTGTTCAAAAATGAGTGTGCGAGAACGAGGCTATTCGGAAAGAGAAATTCCAAATCCAATTGGAAACTCTTTATGCATTCAAGAAGTCCTTGCCAGTTTCAATTACGGCTAGGATTAGCTGTATCAAAGAATTTGGCCAAAATGAAAGTTTTTGCTCTTGTAAATAAGAATTGGTCGACTAGACGTTATTTTCTGCGCTCCCTGGTGTTGGCTCGCTTCCTGTTGGTCAATATCGATCAAAATAGATTTCATACTTCCATCTGCATTGGACAAAAATGGGTCCATTGCAAGCAAACCATGTTTTAGCTTCTCGGGCTCATCAGATTTGAAGAGTTCAATTCAAAAGATCTTGCAGTTCACAAAAAACACTAAACGCATTTTGGCCTACACAAAATAGAAAACGATTTTTATTTTGATACCATATGTAAGTCATCACAACCACAGAAAATAAATCATAGCGACATTTATTCATATGATACAAAACTACCTTTTTACTGCACAAA
Source organism: Rhopilema esculentum (assembly GCF_057945365.1). Taxonomy (NCBI): domain Eukaryota; kingdom Metazoa; phylum Cnidaria; class Scyphozoa; order Rhizostomeae; family Rhizostomatidae; genus Rhopilema; species Rhopilema esculentum. The sequence goes on along the minus strand of NC_142823.1, from coordinate 7,722,209 downwards.
GTAACGGCGAATATTTACATTGACAAAAATAAACTTATTCTAGACATTTTGTTACCCTCGTGTTCTCAAATTCTTTGGTATGAAACGGCTGCTGGAGAGCCTTGGAGAAACAGCTCCCCAGGGTTATGCATCAGATCGACAATATATGTCTCTGGAGGGTATCTCACACCATCAGCCTAAAGGAAAGTAAAAGAACATCAGATGAGTTCAGTTTCATGCGCAAGGCTAACATGAAAATAATCAATTAGTTAGGCCAATTCTGGCAATCATGGTCTTTCTCAATCTTGTGTCCCACCTGTTCAGAATAAAGTTTTTATTTGCAAAGTAAGCTTAGATCTAACCAAGGAAGAAATTCTAGAGGAGAAGATTTAAATCAGGAGATGTGCGACGTTAGAGCTTTCCAGACCTAGAGAACATTTCAATAAATCAAAAGTCTAATAAATAAACCTGTAGCTTAGAAGCTCACAAAATTTACCAAGAATAGCCACCTCCATTAACAATAGCAAAATTCAAAGCAACACACCTTAATTTATTCCCGTCCGCATCGTAACAAGCATTAACGGGGTCACTCAACTATTACGTAATGTATAAAATACCAATTCTCAAAGAGGCATATATGCAACAAAAAAGAAATAAACGATGTGATAAAACAGCAGGAGACTGCTACAAAACGCCTATATAAACCAACAATATAAGTTCACGCAATGAGTCAACGACCCCAAAGCAGTTATAACTACATTTAAAGAAAATTATTCTTTATAGGTCTGTCATAAAGTGCTTTATGACGTACAGGCAGATCTGTACACGCTATTTGGTGTATAGAACTGGACTGTTCTAAGCTGCTACTTCGCGCTTCATACTTAATGTTTTCATCAGGTAATTGTTTTTATATGTATTCATAACAGCATTTATATGGGTTACTAGCCTGCGCGCAAACTTTACTTTCCGTTGCGAAGGAGAGCCAGGACGGAAAGTTCTCCTTCGCAACGGAAAGTAAAGTCTGCACGCAGGCTAATGGGTTACCTGTTCTGCTTTGCATAGTCTGACTTCGTTCCACGCTCTACCATAGTCTCCACGTACCAAGGAACAAGAAATACCAATTCTATCAGCGATCGCCTGAAATTAAGTGAAAACAAATCAGTCTAAAGTTGATATAATTTTAAGGCTTGAAATTAAAATAAAGTTTGAAATGATAAATCTGTTAAAGCTATATTGATACTTAAATTGGTACCATTTTTTAGAAATAAGTCTAATTGATATCTTCTATCAAACACCTCTTTTACGTAAAAGAATTCATTGTAAATTCAATTTTTGAACGCATCAAACATTTCGTCTTTGAGGATTTCCACGGTAAGCAAAACGGACCTAGCAAAACCAGAGAGGTTTTTGTCTTTCTGTTTGGGCCTTTTTTGCACACACAACTTCTCTTAAACAACAGGCCATCAAGAAATGTTATGTTGTGATGAGAATATTGTATCATATGCTTGATTAGATTGGCAACAACTATCTTAAACACATAATGTTTAGGTAGAATTTAGTAAAAATAAACCTTGAAAAGCAAAGCCCGGTGATAGTAAATGCCAATTTGCACTTCTCCGATCGGAATCACATTCGAATTCAACTCTAGTTTTAACTGACTGATTGGCAACTCAAAACTGCACTTCGGGACTTCATCCTTTGAAATAGGCCCACCCATTTTTGAACTGACAAATCTAAAAAACATACAAGAAAGATGTAAGCAACAGAGGAGACAATACTTATCTGTGTAGCCAGGGCGGGACAGGGCTCCATTGGGCCCCGTCGGGACTGTGTTGAGTCACAAAGTATATGGAACAGCATTCATACTGTCCAAGAGAGCAAGTGCCAATTTTGTGGTTGAGGGACGACATTAAAATGCACCCACTCCATTTCCATCCCATTCACCGTTACAACATGGCATAGCTCTACTCAGGAAGTTTAAGTCTAAAATAATTCTAACGTATAATACAAGTTGCTGTGGATCCATCAGTATCAAATGTTAAATATTCCGTTAAGTTAACTCAATCAATTCATCTTACTGGATGGTATTTGCCATGTTACAATATTTGATCATATTTTGAACACAGCCTGGTAAAGAAAAAATCGCCACCCATCCCCTCTGAAATATGTAAAATTAGCGCGTGTTTTAGAACACTGCAGAGCAAATCATCAAATAGAGAGTGTACAAAAATGGTGGTCACCAGAAACCTACAGTCTTTAATTCTTGCAAAAAATGATTGGAACACCACAATAATCGTGTTCAAAAGTTAACTAGACCAGTATTCAACTACCTCCCAAATTTATCAACCCTGTTACTAAATTCTTCTCCTAATCCACTACCCCATCCGCTGTCTTACAATACTGATTCCTTCATAAGGAGTATTTATGCGTGAAATCGTAGTTAGGACACTACCGAAAACAACTTTGAAAGGCTCTGAAGATTTTGTGTAGGTGTTTAGCAAAGTCGTTCGTGTTCAGTTTTTGCGAGGCTAGTATGATAACAAAAACAAAACATCCAATCTGGAGGCCCAAAACTAACTTCAAGCATATTTGCCTAAAGGCTAGTTTTAATGTTTACCTAAAGGTTTTATTCACAGAATGTCAATAGCTATCATTAAGAAAACTCACGTGGCTAGAGCTTCGATTTGCTCTCTTGTTGTTTCCAAAGTCAAAATTTTCTCTTTGCAATGATCAATATGTTTCGCTAATTTTTCATCAAAAGGAGGGTGCCATTGGATTGAAGATTTCTTTTTGATGTTTCCAACTTCAGTTGGTTGGGAAATTTCTTGGTGTCTTTGCTGATTATCCTCGTTATATGTCTTTTCATCTTTCATCCTGCTTTTCCTGTAAAAAAATGCAGATAAAAAATTACCAATTACATTAAGTGTTTCAGTTATAATGGGAAATACAAAAACAAAAGTCAAAATATGTTGAATACTAAAAAGTTTGTAAATGATGTGTTACATGCAAATTTATTTCATGCATTGTTCTTCTTTGTGAAATAGGTGCCTATTTAAGTCAAAAGGCCACTAACGTCCAAACTTTCCTCTTCTTTCATCAGTTTAATGAGTAGGAGAGTCAAATTAGGGGAATATAAACTGTTTCTAGAAAAAGTCAAGAATATGATTTTTGTAGCGAAACAGTGAACTCAACTTCGCTTTTCAAACAGCCTACGATGACGCTAGTAGGCCCTTGCACTTTCAAGATCCTAACTGGTATCTTTACCGAGATTTTCCTTTTAAGACGTCTTCGTGCTTTTGAAAATAGTGTTGCTTGCTGGTTATTGGAGAAACCTCGATAATTCTATCCGGGGTCCATTGGACCCTGGCAATATGCAGATGGCAGTTAAAAATTGCCAAGAAAACTCACGATCTTGCGTCGACTCGCGACTTTGCTGGTTTGATTGAGCTTGTCTTGTCAGAAGGTGGTTGCGGTGCCTCAATTCGCGGGATAGGGATTTTTGGCTTATTATTATTATTGCTAAAATAAAGACAAAAAATGATAGATTATCGGACGAGAAAAACGCAATCGTAGAATAACAATGTTCCGTGTTGAAGTTATTGTTATTGAAAATAAAATGTGTACTATACACAGCTGTGTCAGGCTTCTGAAAAATGCCACATTTTCCAACTTTGAGTCTTTTCACAAAATCTTTTCAGGGCTTGAAAAAATGACTTCTATACTGGTTGTTGGAATTTTTCACAAACGGGACATACTATGAAAATACATCTTGCTGAGACTTTATTTTGTCTCAGAAAGTACTGTTGTAAGTTTGAACGCTTTTCTCTCGTGCGTCGAGGTGGTGTTGAGAGATTCACTTTGGTTCCCTTGCCTATCATATAAGATTTTCGTGACTTGGTTCAAATTCCTGTACAAGACAAAATTGCATAGGACTAGTGGCTATGAATGCACTGAAACAATTTTACATCACAATATAGATAAGTTTTACACCAACACGTCGATCATCTTCAAATATCAACAGAAAACCCTAAGACAATTTACAGTTTTCAAGCGACATCAAATAAACTAAAACTGAACATTGTTCAAAAAATGCAGCTAACTTCTCTATGTTTCTTCTCTATTTCAATTGTTGTGCTACTTACAAACATCTAGATAAATTATGTCATACGAATGTCTTACTTGGTTTTATGTTTTGCGATATTGATTAGAAAAATTGGTCTTCTCTGATCCACGGCATTCTTACTGAGAATTTCCAGTGATGGTATGTCGCTTCCTTCTTTTACCTGACACAGAAACACACGTTTCAGAATTATTAACCGCATTTTGCGTCAAAAGGCAGAAGAAAAGGTCCAACGATACTTGCCTACGATGAAATAGATGCTTCATTGTCAATTAACAAAAATATTTATAGTAAAGACTTGGTAACAATAGCAAAACTATTTCTTGGACGAACTGTTTCAAAACGATGGTATTTCTTTATTGTACAGAAGAAAGCTTTGTAACTTATTCACAACTCTTTCCATCCGCCATTGCTTAGTTTAATGGAAACAAAAAAGGCTAAACATAAATAAGGCTACTAAAGGCTTTCTTTGCGTATGCAGAGGCTTAATTCTTCAAGGATTCAAATTCCTTGAAATCACTTCTTGAATGGTATACAGGGCCTGCACCACAGGGAGGGGGGTGTGGCCATGGCATTGGTAAGAAGCATTGGTCCCCTACTTTTTCTAGCCTTGCCCCCCCCCCCACACACTTTCAAATTCGTGGTGCGGGCCTTGGTATAAGATTGTCAGAAGCATTGAAATAAACACACTACCCTTCCGAGATCATAGAAGCCATCTGTTATGATGTTGTCTGATTTTAGAACTCCGGTTAGGCTGTATTTTGCTGACAGGTTGCTGTCTAAGACTCGTTCCAAGGCAGCCTCGGTAAACGGCGATTTTCTCGAATTTGATTGGTTGAGATCTTGCAATATCGACAGCCCTCTGGAAAATACAAAGACGTGGTAAATCTAATCATATTTCACTGGCAAAATAAAACGCGTTAAAATATATGATACCTAAAAGTATTATAAAGTTGCAATTTGAACAGGTTTTAATGTACCAGTTACTTCGAGAGGCAAAGTCGAAAAGATTTCGGTCGAACTATTCCAGGATAATAGGGTCATATATCCCAAGCTGAGAACGCTACAAGGTGCCTATGATGGAAAGAACTTTAGCTGTATACCAACTATGGACTAGACTCGATATAATACAATAACTTGGTAACTTGAAGTATAGTTAAACGGATAAACAATTTCATCACTGCTTCACCTACAGCATACGATCAGTGACATAACTAAACTCAATGACATAATCAAAAAAATTAAAACAAATCATTAAAAAACCCTGTCACCTCCCGCATTTACATGAAATTAGCTCTAATCTATGTATTAATCTCAAGACAACCGATGACACTCTTTGAATTTTAGGCCTCGTATTTCAACGAGAGGCTTTGAAAACTGATTGAAATGCCATGATGACAAAATTAGTCAATGACACTCTGGATGTGCGATAAATTTATAAAGTGAAAACAATACATAAAAAAGTTTTTCCCACTTTGTGACGTTATTGGCCTCGTATTTATGTTATGTTGGGCATGCGCCCGGTTTATTATGTAATGTTATGAGCGAGAATACAAAATGGAGTATTGAAGTTGGAGTTGGGGTGTTCTTTAGTTGTTATATACCGGATAATCTTACACACTTGCATAATATATTTTGAAAACTAATAATCTCATAATTACTAGATGGAATAAAATTCCATTAAAATAAAATGACAACCTGTTCTTCTTACCCTAACTTTGTGACCTCTGCTGATAATTCGTTGTCAACGCAACACATTGTTAAAGCCCAGGATGCATTGCGGCGAACGCTGTCGTGATTTGACTTGAGTAAATTTATAAGATGCGACAGCCCATTTTCGTTGAAAAGCTAGGGGTATATCATATAAGAAAATAAATGATTTTTGATATAATTTTATCGATTCAAAAAGACATCAAACCATTAAAGGCAGTCTGTCCCCTATTGTGCTCAATTTTATTATCACGGCAGTGAAATTCACGCACCGCTGAACTTGATCGATAATTAAACGATTTAAACCGATCAGAGATAACTTTAATTCCAGACCTTTCGAATCAAATGGCTGTGTTTCCGTTGTAGTGAAGCTGTGGCTAGAAAATATCTGTTCCCTGTTTGGTTTCTGCGACAAATATGTCAAAATGGAAAACAAATGCTTCCATTATCATCATTCAATTCCAGTAATTAAATCTTCTTGCTATTCCAGCTTTTTGCTCGCAGTTTCAGATGTCATCCACTACCACAGCTAGGCCAGCCAAAGCGAGCAGCGTAATCCGTTAAGACAGGATAAGCTATTGTTCACATTAGCCAATCATTGAGGGGACAGATTGCCTTTAAATAATGAAGCTTGATTATGATTATTATTATGTCAAGTAGCGTCGACATTGCTATTTGAATTTTTTTTGTTCGTAGAGTTTTACTTAATTCAAAGGTCTTGGTTTCACGGATAAACAATTAGATTGAAGCAGAAACAATATAAACAATCCCCCGAAAGTATTGAAAAGTTTTAGTTCGCTGAATTGCTTTTAGGCAAAAAATTGTAGCTACTTGAGTTCCGCTCGTTTGATTGGCAAATCTACTCAAAGCTACTGCAAATTGTAAGGCCAAATATTAAAAAAGGATTTAACAACAATTAAAGTTTTTCAAATATAGAACTTTTGATGAATTCCTACTTCTAATGATTCTGGTGAATCTCTGATTCTACGCAGTTTTTATCTGAGTTTGGAACAACCTTGAATAAAAACATTGAATCTGATCTGCAATATCAACACTTGACAATAGATTTAACAATGGCAGGTTACCTCGTTTCTCGCATCGTTGTCACAAAGCAAAGCAGAGAGAAGATGGCAGGCCTTGTTCTGAACATCTGTGTCACTAAAGAAAAAACAACTTTTGATTAACTTTTACTGGCTCTTACGTCACAAACTATTGCGAAACATTCCAATAATTCATTTACCTCATCCTATGCTTTATGTTATTGAAATTGCAAATTTACAATTTAAAAAAGTTGTGACAACAGTTTGAGTTGAGGTTAAAAATGACAGGCAAATGGTCCTCAAAAGTGCCACATTTTAAGCTCAGAACCGACTAAGTTATGGCTTGAGAGTGAACCAAACATATCGTTTGCCCATTGATGCGTTTAGGAAAGGAAGACAAGCTCACTTGGATTGCATCGCAATGACGAGACCAGAGATGACGCCCAGTCGTAGCATGTCTGACCTCCATAACTCTAAAACAGATTTAAAAATAATATGATTAGTGGAATTTATACCAAGTCCAATCGGATACCAGGGAAGCGAAAGAAGGGCCGGGGCACAGTCTCTTTACAACGTTATGCTTCATAACAATTCATTAAATCATAGATGTTTTTGGCATATACTCAAATCTTCCCTCCACCAGCCCAAATTATGTTCTGCAATTACCCAAGCCAAGTCAAATTCTTCATTTTTGATATACAAAAATTGAGTAACATTTGTCAACTTAATTATTTATATTGACAGAGCTTATATTTTGTCAATGGCAGCTCACTCCGTTATCAATAATTCTTACTTTGATATGCAAAACAGAATTAATTTAGCAGTTGAAAAGATTATTGAATTGCATAGTTCATTATATCAGTGTTTACAGTGTTATAAATTCTACAGGTGGCCTATGACGCACGAAAAGAGAGCAGAGAAAAGACATCAAAATAAGATTCTATTACATCTGAGATGTAAAATAACATCTTAAGGATTTTACTGTTTCAGAATAAAAGACAAAGAAGGAAGTCGGTCTGTTCCAAAGCACGGGCTTGGGAATTTTGACAGTTTTAATCAGATTAAATTCATTTGTTTTGAGCGATCTTAAGTTATGTTAACGCCTTAGATTTAAATGTAAAGAAACCTCACCATCCTGGGCAAGATTTGTCAAGCAAACGGCTGCATATCCCTGCAATGATGGTTTGTTGTCTGGTAACAGTTTAATCAGCGCGTCTAAACCGCCCTTTTCAACAATTTCGCTGAAACGTAAAGAAAAACAAATGGTAAAAAAGATGTAAGAATTCTCTTATAAAAGCAATCTGAGCCCGCTTTGAATGCAATCATCAGAATGATTAGTTAGTTGGTGATGAAGAAACATTTATATTTAATTACGATATAAACTGATTTCCAAATCACTTCTTACATTTTTAAGGAAATGACTGTAGATGTGCATTACCTATGCAGGATTTACTACTAAAATTGTTTACTTTTTCCGGAAGTTTATATCCATATCTTAAAATTTGAATGGTTCGTTTCTTAAATGAATTTAAAGTGATACAAAAAATTTTTGGGGTTAAATATCATCTACGAGCCTCAAACATCCTTCAGTGTAAATCACACATGTATCCCTTCCCCTCTAGGTACAGGAAATGCAATCAAGGCTCAACTGGTTTCCATTTGGATGAGGTATATCAACCAGCAGATAAGCTTTTATAATTAGGAGTTGATCTTTTAAACCCAATATGAGCCATGACTTTGATAATCATGAGGTGGTCTTGCCTCGATTAGCGCCATGTTAAAGCTGTTTTCTGTTGCTTGCTTTGGGGAGAGAGATTTTGACGTTAAAGGTAATCTGTCACGACGTTGATTGATTATAAGAACAAAGAAATTTTTTATTGTTTCCAGTCCCCCTTTAATTTATCGCATTGTAAAAAAATATGACGGAGCGCTAGAATCGTGCATAGGCTATTGTTCCAGCTATTGTTCTTGTTAACCAATCCACAACGAGACAGATTGCCTTTAAAGAAAAGAGGCAACTCACGTGCAATTGTTGGCATTTCCAGAGCTGAGATTCGCCAAAGCTAGAGAAACAGCCTCTTTCAAATCGGCAGAGTCAGTTTTCAGCATGCCAATCAATGTTGGAATCCCCTCTAAAAGAACCAATCAGATTAGATAGATGATACCGTGCAATGGAAGAAAAGTCCTTGGAAAAGTTTGAAACGATGTGATTGGGTGTCGTGGTTAACGAATTCTATGGAAGGGGCACGAAACAGACGAGAATCAGAAAAGTATCATCAGTGACGTATGGGCGGTGTTGGTCGGTACCATAGTCAAGTGTGTCACTCTTGGTATTAAAGCCACAAAAATTCGTGCGCAAAAATGAAAAAGAGGAGCGCAAAAGCGGAGGAGCTTATAGCCGAAAAGAAAGTCTTAAAGCGGAGGAGCTTAAAGCCGTAATTTAAACCCTTGGCCTTTAAGCACTGTTGAAGTTACAATAACGCAATAGTTGTAATAAATGGATAATCGCAATGTTTAGGATCGAACAATAGGTAAAACTTGGAGCTGCAGCTTAGGACCAACCAGCTCTACACAGTGAGGCGTGTACAATACAGGCCTGTGTTCACAATATCACAATGCACCCAGCGTCTTATAACAGACTAGTACAGCGTACAACCACACAATCGTTTGTTTTGGGTATAAAATCCCCTATTAAGTCACTAAAGCTTCTAAATCTAATGCAAATCCTGGACACATACCGAGTTTTCCAATGTAATCTCTGCTGCTAAGGTTTTCGGACATCGCAGCCAAGGCCTTCGCAGCGGCCATACTGACCTCAGCGCTCTGAAAAATAAATTTAACGATTACAAGCTGATTACAGAAACAAGACGAAACAAACTTAGTAGATCATGGGACTAGTTATAAAGACCAAAAAAACGTTAATGGTGATCTGCCACATACAGAAATGGCAAATATAAGCGGAAAGAGAGTGGAAAGGCCCCGCAAACTAATGTTGACCCCGTTATGGTTAACCCGCATTGAGCTAGCAAAGATGATTGGCGCCAGGTTTTTAGTGGAGTCACTCGGTGCAAATCTTGTGCTATCAGGGGATAAAATCACGAAACTTTGCACAAAGAAAATTTATGTAACAAGGAAAAGATTTGGCCTTGGAACCACCCAAAAATCATATGCTGGTGAATTTTACGGTATCTAAACAAATCCTCATGGAGGATTGAGATAATATCTTATATAAAAAAATGATTGCCAAAAATACTATAATATAAAAAAAAGAAAATAAAATTATGATAAATAAATGTTCTTGACTGTGACAAAGCATTAGAAGAATGCTATTCAAGTCACACAAGAGCACGTACTCTTGAAATTCAGGCGGTCAAAGATGCAGATCCAGTATGGCAGAAACAAATAAAATTGGCGGAAACAAACCTCTCCGGTAAGCAACGTGATGAGCGTCTTTTCTGTCTCTTGTTCATGGAAAATGCGTCGGTTGTCCTCTGAAAGAACAAAATCAGTTCGCATTTAAATGGAAGGATACTGAAAAAATGGATGCAATAGGGATGCCAAGAGGTGAAGAAGAACCAAAACAGATGACGATTGACATCGCACTATGGATAGCCATGGCTCTTAAAAGCCCTGTCGATTTTACAAATCGACTCGCGTAGATAATTTTTTAATAAAGAAGCTTTCCATTTAGACGTGATTTTTATTCTTCCAATGCAAAATCTTTACACCCTGTCACTGAGTGAAAAATACAAATCATGCTTTTTCCACACGCGTCGCTGAACTAAACAATGCATTTTAATATTTATGAAAATGCTTCAATTTTATTGTTTTAGGCAGAGAATTGGCAGTTCTCTTCGTTAAAACAATTAATAAGATAATAGACCTTTCTTTTACCACTTAATATCCTGAATCTTTCGGCCTTCTCCTAAATGTAGCTTAAGTCAGAAGCAGATTGACTGAAATTAGGATGGAGAAGAGGATTCTAATCAAGCTGTCAGACTTTAGCTGCATCAACCACAGATTTATAAATCTTTGAGAGCTAGTACTTACCACTTTTGCAGCAAGCTGCGATGACAGTCGCCTATTAAAACGAGAGAGAGACAGATGCATAATGGTACAACTGACGGAGGATCAGTAGAATCATCTTTATCGGCATCTAGGACTGAGATACAGAGGAGCCAGGGGCCTTGCCACCCTTAAAACTTAGTAGCATGAGCAAAATACTTTCGTGTATTTAAAAATGGCATTTGTTACACTAATTTATCAGGGCTGTTTACCCCTCCCCCCCAAAGAAAAAAACTGTATCTTTGTCCTTGATCGGTATATCATATGATTAAAAAAAGATCGTCAATTTAAAATGAAGGATTCAAAATGCAATCAGTGGTAAATTGATAACATGGTGATCCTGTTGATTAACCAACGACATCAAAATTAATGATTGGTTGCCATGATTCCTTGTTAAGTTATGGATCAATCATTTTCTTTGATAAACCAAGATCACACCCGACTGATCAATTGATTATTAGACATCATCACTGGGTTTATTGTACATAGTTCTTGACCAACAAGCAGGGACGCCGGAGAATATTATATATGAAACAATGTACGAAATAAGATGAATAATTTGCATATGAATAAACTGGACATTTAGTCTAAAAGATCATTTATTAACAAAGAATGACATACTGCAAACTTTTGCACTTCTGTGTTTGTAGATTCTGCGATGAAAGCCAGGAGTTTACTGAAAACTCCAGTACTTTGAACATGCTATGGGCAAAGAAAGAAAGAATCAAATATACGGTTTTTTACATTTTATAGGAAGGTAACGAGAAAGAGCTAAAGGTCCTAAGAAAAACTATAGGAGGGGAAAAGGAAAAAGTATGAAGAAAGAAAAAGAAAGGGGTTTGTTTGTACAGTGGTTGGAAACAGACACAGCATTGGAAAATTGGAAAACAAGAAGAAGCATACAATATAATGCACAATTTTCTATAATTTTTTGCCTTTCGTCCCTACTTCCAACATGTTTTTGACCATCAGGTTTGTCTTAGCCTTGTCACAAATTATTGTCGCTTGTTGAACAGCTTTTGTGGATAATAACTATGTTGACGAGCGATTTGAAAGAGCGTTTTATAAATGACAAAGGCCATAAAACAGAAGCATGTATAACATAAAAAGGCGTAGGATATGGAATAAACTGTTATGAGAGATAAGATAAACTGTATAGAGAAACAACAGAAAATGAATGAATATCTAAACGCTAACCTGGACACTCTCGATATCTTTAAGGCAGTTCGATAAGACTTGCAGGCACAAAACGTGCAGATCTTCAAACTCCTAAAATATAATATATTTTCTTTGGCATTTGAAAAATACAAATCCGTATAGAACTGTCAATCATTTTCTGCATCAAAGCATGATTTGCTTAACTTCGTATTACAACCATTTGGACTTAAAAAATAGCATTTCAATATATATCAAATGGGCTAGAAAAGCAAGGAAAGAATCTACAAATCAGGGATGAAGGGCGGAGAAAGAAAGAGGTAGGCGCTCAAACAAGGTAAGGCTCTCCATTCCCTTTGTAAAACGAAATGCCTTTGTTTACTGTCATACCTTTTTACCAATTACATCAACCAGTTTGTCCATTCCCCCAAGATCTCTAATGGCAATTCGGTTTTCCGCTAGAAGAAACTTTCTGGTTTGAAAACTTTATCACACAATACAAACTTTGCTTGCAGTTAAGGGGTAAAGTGAAGCTTAATTAAAATGAACTTCAGGGCCTCCGATGAAGGGGGGGGGCCGGGGGGGGGCCATGGCCCCCTCACTTTTTTGCAAAACAATAGAGCTATTTTTAAAAACCTTTGTTGTGATTGTTATATTTTCTCTTGGCCCCTCCACTTTCCAACCTGCGTCGGAGCCCATGCACTTTAAAAAAATCTAAATCCAAACCACCAGACTGTGGTGCCTAAGAAGAGACTTATATCCCGCCCCCCTCTTTGAACTGAATTATGAAATAAATCCTAGGGTACTTCTTTAGAAGAAGCTTATGTATTACTTAAACCTTTTAAGAATTAGCAGCAGTGTCTATCAAAGAAATATTATTGACTGAGTATACAATACACTCCTTTTAAAATACTATTATTCTTTATTCTCTAAGCTCATTAAAGCTGTAAGACAATTCATACAAGTCAAATGGAGACACATTTTTAAGGAACAATCGCCAAGTACTGTCTAAGTGATGACCATATCTGTCTTTCTCCTTGAACCAATCCTTTTAATTCTCAAAGCTGCTGGTGGATCTGGATAACTTTATATGTTGAATATATGATAATTCTTAACTCAGTAAGCATTATTCAGAGACCATATTGCAAAATAGCATCTAAAACCAGTAAAAAATAACATGCATAAAAAGCGTACTGTCCATAGAAGCTCTGTTCAAGGTATGGAGGGCGAGTTCCTGAATCACTGGGTAATCCGAATCAAGCAGCTTCAAAACAGGCTCAATACCTATAAAGAAAATTGCATATAGCAAGGTAATATATTCATGTGCGATGATAAATTGGTGTTATACAATGTTAAAAATGCTACACACTTTTAAAAAATATCGAGACTCAAAATTGGTGAAAATTAGCAATTTATCTTAATCAGCTCTAAGAGCACGCAGGAGAAGTTTACTTGCAGAACACTTATCAAGTTTGAGGTGTGGTATGATATTTAATCTCCTACAATCAGTGGCGTACCCAAGGCTGCAGCAGTGGGGGGGGGGGTCTGGGGCAGAGCCTCCAGAAATTTTTTGGACCACGCTCTTAAAACACTCGCAAATGCGGAAAACGCCCTTTTTGCAAAATTTTCCCCCCATTATTTGATTAATGTTAGTTACGGTAAATAGCAAAGTATTTTACAATTGTTATTGACACAAGCATACAGTATACTACACCCCCCCCCCCCAACGAGTTTTACATCATTTTTGGACAAATCTCGAGGATCATATTTTAGAAAAGTGGGGGGGTCCGGACCCCCTATTCCCCCCCTTGGGTATGCCACTGCCTACAATGTTTTTGTGATGAAGGAAAGGAGTAGCAAAAGCTCGAAAAGTCTTCTTCAAGAATTTTTAAGAAAATTTAGGCTAAGCAACAAATTGAGGTATTCTCATGTCCATGAGAGCAAAGATAATTCGCTGATAGGGTTGTGGACTATATGATATCTGGCCATTTCACGTGATATTACGCGCAATATTACGCGATATTACGCGTCAACCGATGTTTTATTAGTCATTTCTCCGTTTCATATCAACATCAAGTTCAGCAGTTGATATTCACATCAAGTTTGGAATAGGGGCAGAGTTCCCTTAGCTATAGCTTGATATCCGTTATATTGAATATTGATAACACTATTACACACGCTGATCTTTGACCAGGGTAGCAACATGGAAGGAGAAAAGTAATTTTACGTCAGGAATATATCAACCAAGGCCTATGTTAAAATGCTACTATGGACAGGTCAAATAATAGCCGCTCTAAAATGGAGTATGTTGTGTATCATCATAAAATAAGGGCTGTAAGTCGAACTAAAAGAACCAACATTATTAAAGGAAACGATGAATGGCGGAAATTAGGAAAAGCCCCCTTTGAGTTGCCTTACACCCCCTTTGAGCTTCCTTGCACCCCATTGATCCTAGCTTTTTAAAAAAATAAAAATTATAGAGAGAGACGTTAAATAACAGCAAGTTGTTACCATTCAGCTCCTGGAATGCAGCGCGGCTTTGGTAGTCTTGTAACAGCAGGGCTATCGCTTGTATCGAGTTTCTCTACAGTTTCAAAAAACATTTCATTAATCATATACTACAAAAATCCATTGCAGACATATTACAGACAAACAAAGAAGTCGTTTACGATTCTGATCGTTATTCTAACTTTACCAAGGGGGAAGTGTGCTAAAAAGTGAATGATGAAATTCTATGGTAGGGAATAAATGGGGGATTAAAGAAACTGTGGAGTCGTGGCCAAGACTAGAACTTTAAAAAGGGGGTTCCACTAAACGAGGGACGACCTTTGCTGAAGTAAAGGTTCTGTTAAAGGGATCTGAAGAACATTTTGAAATTTGGAGTTTAAATCGCACGTTTTTGCTGATGGAACGGGGGGGGGGGTCAGAATAAGGTCTTCGAAAATCTTTAAAAGTACACCTCAGATTACTTTCTACAGGCTCCATAAACACAGCTCGCGAGGGTCTGCCTAAATGCGGACAAATTTCAAAGTGGAGAAATAATCTTGAAAGGTAGGAGGCGTTGAATTTAGATTGTCCAAATAAAAGTTAATTGACTAATCTCATGCTTGAAAGAAATCATCGGGAAAGAAAAAGTGGAACGGTAAAAGCTGGATTGAGAGAGTGCTGGATTTACTGCACATTTGCTAGAGTTCAAAGAAGGACAATAACTATATGACTTGCTAGAGTTCTCAACGCAGTCATTATTTTCTAATAATCATAATAAGGAAGCGTTGCATTATGAAATGCTCGTCATTCACATTACTGGCCAATAGAGAACAATTGGCTGGGTTTATATACCATTCAAAAAAACTGACAAGGCGGGTGAGCTGTTTATCGTAGCTATCGAGCTCAAGGCAGAATGAATCTCAACTGTAATTACAATGACAATTGGGCCAAAATTTTTATCAAATGAAATCACACCTACCTGTACATCGCAGTCTGAAGAAGACAGCAGATTTATTAGGGGTTCAAGGCCACCTTTCTCAAATATTTCGACTTTGCTTGCAAACTCCTCTGAAAACATAAATTTCGTTGCTGATAGGGTTGGTGAACGAAATCACAAAATAAAAAGGTGCCAACATAAGTCCTTTTTACAAATTTCATTTTGCGTAGATCAGTCTTGGCACCTTGGAAAAGGAATCTTCCTCACATATTGCTAACATCTAGTTGCAGAGATATATTTTGAACACGTGACGCCACAGGGGAGGTGATAGTTTTTGGTGCAAAACGATTTGTCTGATTCCCCTTCCCTTATGCATAAAATGTTGGAGTCCTTTATGGCCTAGCACTTCTCTAAACCTCTGTCTATACTCATAGACTACACAGAAAGTACTTTGATGCAGGGTGACTGGTCTTAATGATATGTAGAGTATATAAAAGTCTAATAAGCATATTTGAAAAGGCAAATATAAATGGGGCTTACCTGCCATAGATGCCATTGCAAGACTGCTGAATTCATGGCACAAGACGTCTTCTGAAAAAGCAGATAGTAGTTTTAAAAATTTCTTCTTTCATGAGAAAACTCAAAAAATGCCTCAATTTAAATAGGATTAGAACAATCATAATAGGCTTATCAAATAAGGCCCATAGGGGCTTATTTGAGGGAAGAATGATTGCAGAATAACATCTTATTTTGAGAAAGCCCCCACAGGACTATGTACAGTATTACTTCTTTTGACTGGAGACCAAAAAACAAAGTGACTTCTGTGATGATAAAAAATTATAATATTGCCAAAATTGCCAAAAAACATGACAATTTCTTGCAGATATTCCCTCAAAATTAATTTTATTGAAAGTCCTGATTAAGTATTGACTGCAATGGTTAAAATTCTCCTTTCTGATTCTACAACCATGATATCAAGTTATTACTCAATCAATAAAAATTCACCTGATGAACACAAAATGGGAAAATTATTTGAATGAAACAGCATTACAAACCACTCACCCTCTGGGCCAAGCAGAGCTATAAGTGATGGAATGCAGTCAAGGTTTCTGAGTGATTTCCTTACAATACCTAAAATGATTCAATGTATCCAGCATTAGATTAGAACTCTTTTATCACGATAAGCCATCATAAAAAAGTTGAATCACAGCTCAAAAAGCTAAAGTCTAACAAACACTAAACAGGAAGGTACAATGAATTTTTACAAAAAATTAGATTGCACTCTGAAAAGAAAAATATAAATTCCATTTTATTCTTGTATCTAAAATATTTTTTTTACTAGGAGAGATTTTGGGGTTAGAGATTGTTAGGGAGATGTTGTTGTAAATCAATCATCATCATTATCATCATCATCATAAAATTTATTTATGTCTCAGTACATTTAGCATGATTGCTAATTGGGGACACAATATAAACTATTGCTTCAAATGAAAACAAAGAAGACAATTTGTTTTACAATACAGACACAATACATCATATGTTCTTGAATAATAGTACCTAGCCGATGGACACCCAAAAGTTTTCGGTACAGTTTAGCATGTATTGTTATTGGTCAAAAAATGCATAGAGGTTGTGTTCTATAGACACATAAAACACAAAGTTGTATAGACAATATTGTTTGTTGTACAAATCAAACAAAGTTGTACAAAGTTAGACTGATCTGTACAGGCTGAAATACATCAAAGTTTGCTTCCATAACTTCAAATCATATGATTATAGCTTCCTGATCAGAAACTACAAGTGTTCAAAAACAAACTGATGTGCAGGTTCAAATTAACTGTTTTTAACTCTTTTCATTGTACTTTTACGAGTTTTTGGTGTTTGCAATGTGATTTTCCCATGGAGAAAACCAATAAGTCCCTGTCGCCAGTTTTAGCAAAGACAGATCTCTGATTATTTACGCAGCAAGAGCTTTCTAATACAAATCTTTGAAATAATATGAACCAAAATCCTAGCTGGAAAACAATTCATACAAAAGAATGGAATAACTCTTAGAGCCTACAGACAACAATGTTAATAAAGTACCAACAATCTTGGCAAACATTGCTGAGACACTTGCAAAAAAAGAAGCTACTTACAAATCATCTGCCTCCCTTCCCTTCAAATCAATGTTGTGATTGGATTGGTAACAAAAATAGTAATCCCAATTTATTCCGTAACCATCTTAACCAACATTGACCCTGTGGGGAGGGGTTTAGGTCACCAGGACATATAATATGAAGCTATAGAATGGGAATTTCTCTTTTTGTTCAAATGTCTCAGCTATTTTTTGCCAAGGTTGAAGTTCTCAAATTTCTACTAAAAATGAAAATGGTTCCACAACACTGTAAGGTTGGAAATTAAAACAGCTTACTGTTAGTTGCCATTGAGCCAATGGCCATAGTAGCATTTCTTTTCACAGTTTTGTCTTCATGCAATATGAGCTTTAGCAAGTAATCAAGGGCACCAAGGTTCAAAAGCTGTTCTTTGTTTTCATCACCTATATAATGAAATTGGGTTATTCAAATTATTTTAGACCACTTTTCAATACTGTTTTGTACAGCCATTTATCAAGTACTGAAAATAGATGGATAATTAAAGAATACTAAAGACTTTGAACCAGGAAAATGATAAAATAATTCAGAGTGAATCAAAGAGTCTGCTTCTCTTTCTGTGTACAGGGTGGTCAGCAAGCATTACAAATATAAGTAGTAAAAATGTAGTTGTTTTCTTTGAGTTAACATAGCTCTAGATACTTTTTCTTTGCTTCCTTTGACTGTTTATTTCAAAATAAACATTCAAAATCGATGAGATTAAAAAAAGTAGACAAAAATACCTATAAGCCTAGCTGGCAATTTTCACAAGACTTTGAATATAACTATTTCAAAGACACTTACATTTTTCAGAAAATTTAAAAAGTGCTTCACACGCTCTCTGAAGAACCCCATCTTCGGGAGAAGCTAGCATCAAAACAACTGTTTGTGCTTTCTTTGTCGTAAGATCCAGTGGATCAAACTAAAAAATGAAGAAGAAGATAAATTTGATGTTTTTTTATCTGCATTAATTTTAATAAAAATGAGAATAAGCATTTCTTGTTTGTCTTCCTAAAGTTGTTGCTTGCTGCTGGGATAACCTTGCAAGGTTTGGAGCCATAATAGGGGGCCTTAAGTTTTAGAAACAAATGAGCCCTAAAAAATGGGCCTAAAAATTATAAAAGCGCAATGGCTCATAGGTTTGCATGCTAAAATACTTCAACGTTACCTCGTCTTTCGGGGGAGCTTCTTGCTCCTTTCCTTTCTTCTTCCCCATGTTTTACCTGATTCTTTTGAGCTTTTCAATTATATATGAGTAAAATAGAAGACTTTTTGAAAGCAACCGTGATCATTTGATTTCCTCTCCAACAGTTGCCATGACAATTTTATGACAATCTCTTAGTGAATACGAGACGATATATCTTTATGGAAAGTGATCAATGAACCATAGAATAGGTCAAGTGTGTAAAATCTTGTCAAATATATAAGAAAAATGCTCCAAATTTTTTTTTAGAAAATGCACCTGTTTAATTCATGAGAATAAAGTCAGTTGTTGGAAAACTCCACTTTGATACACGTTAGGCCACAGCTTTCTCATCCCCTACCCTCATAATGAACTGTGACTGAACGAGAGTGGCTTCCTCAAAATTAAATTTTGTGAGGGCTCGTAGACACAAGGACAACTCAAAAATACCATTAATTACCCACGACGGCAAAAACTCAATCATCAGATGACCAAAAAAATTTTTAGATAATTATATTTAATTATATATTATATATAAAGATTCACAAAAGGATCAAGAGGGCTCTTCTCATACCGTGACAACAAAAAAGATGACTCCAAAATTAAACCAAACCAACATCCAGAAGAACTTTGCAGAGGTATTGTAAGCCTTCTTACAAAATTACCAAGAAAAGAAAAAAGGGGTAAATATAAGGTCCAAGATGTACCACGGTTAGTACCACTTATCGTCTGTACCACGTAAAATCAACGCCCTCGGTAACTACTAAACAAGTCTTCGAAAATATTTTTATACGAAAAGCTATCAAACTGAATCTATTTTATCTATTCTTACTTCTTTCAGATATTTTAAAAGCATTTGATATAATCCAACGCTCAACACTAATTAATACTTTGGAAAATTGTATCTCAAAAAAATAATCAGGTTTGTGTGTTGAAACACTGTTTTCCTAGTAGCGTATTGCATTTCCTCATCAACAGTATTATTTTGAATGTTACAAAAGGAAAAAGGACGGGAACAAACATTCTTACATTCACAAAAACCTTTTAATCGAGATAGAAACGTACATAACATCTAAATCGACTCAAAGTTAGTTTCTGTCAAAAAATTGTCAAAAGAACTACAAATTGTCAATAAGCCCCCCTCGAATAAGTCCCCACTGCTACCGTAAATTCACAAATTGGATCCCTCAATTTGATGATTTTTGCCATCTGAGGTTGCCTATGGCGTTCTATTGAATTCATACTTTGTTAGTAATTAATTAAATGTTCATAAAGAAATTTTTGCAAAAATAAACGAGGTCTTTTAATAATGTCTTTTTAATTTCTACAATAATTTTATAAGCCCACCCCCCTCGCATAAGCCCTCCTCGAATAGGCCCCCATTCAAAAATATCGGTAAAGGGGCTACAAAAAGTATGCGGACAAAGTATTCAAGGTGTTTGTTTTTACATATTGTTGAACCTAAAATAAATGCAACTAAGAATTCCAAGAATACATACCAATAAGAGAAGAAATATCATTTAATTGTGCACACATAAGAAATATCATTTCATTTACCATTGTGAATTGCAGCAGATTCCGTAGAAGGCAAATTTAGAAACTTATCGATAAACTGAAATAAGGGCACACCTTCGGACAAATCCAAAATTCACGTGCATCTGCTTTTGTAATTTACTGAACTGAAATAACCAAACTGGAAATATCTGTTGCTATTATAGGAAATTTAAAACCATGAAAATCTGTACAATTTCAATTGGGATTAGATTTAATCTCCTTTGGTCTTGACATTCGAAGCCAAATGCCTCATTTCGCTAATTTCTTCGGCCAAAACGAAGCATTAACTTTCCAAATTTCCAACACTAGATTCTATAGTAAAAACCACTAAAAATTCTTTGTGGGAAAATGGTCTTGGAAAATAGCATTCAAGTTGAAACAAATTGCTACATCAGGTTTCCATCTTCGAAAACAAATGAATAATTGGTGAATTATCTCATTGACTAAGCTGAAGGATTCAACGCTAAAGCATTTTTGCCCTAATATGCCATAGCATAACAGAAAAAACGATTTGTTCACAATAGATATGCCAGAGGATCATTTAGTATACAGTCTAATTGAGAAAGGTCTTTTGATTTCCCTGTTAGAAATAGTTGCTGATTGTAAAGGGCCTTTCTCCCTTTTAATAGGGATAACTTGTGTTAAGTATACTCTTTTCCAGCAACCTATGGTACAAAATTCTCTTTTGATGACAACTACATTCTTTTTAACGTTGAAAATATACCCGTGTATTGCATTACTCGAGAGAAATATAATCACTGAATCAGGGTAGCCATGGCAACAGTAAGAATATCCTGTGCCTCCTTCGTCCAGCCTTGGACAACTGAGATCAGTGTCTTAGACAAACTTGTTCATATGCAAATGAAAGCTGGGTGTTTAGATATCAGGTTAAGTCGTCTTGAAAATGAAAAATAATAATGAGGTCATGCAAAACCTGAATGCCAAGCAGTTCCTTTAAAGTAAGATTGAGAGAGTTCTTGAGGTATAGCGACGTAAACGACGGAAAATTGTTATACTTCTTTAAATTAATGTTTTAGCTATTTCTTTGTAAACTGATAGGGTGTTGTGCGTAAACAAAAATAAACAAACAACAAACAAACACACAATGAAAATATCAATGTTTTAAACTGCAATATCCTTTCTGTGTTTTGATTTATATGTTGGTACGGTTATCTTAGAAAGCCTTGTTAAGTTAAATTGTAGATGAAATGATCTTGAAAATCTTCAAAAAGCTAAAAAATGACTTGTTAGTTTGACAACCATGCTTGTAGATGATTTTTATAAGTCCCTCTTGAATAAGTCCTTTCGAATAAACTCCCATGTAAAAAGTGCCTGATTTACTAACGTGGCTGATTCACGGGGCTAATTCAAAGATTTATAGTTTGCAGTTAAAGAAAAATCGAACAACATCGAACAACAACTCGAGCCACACCACAAATGATGGAAAATAGGAAAATCGAATCTCAGCTAAACAAATCTGGTCCTTTTAAGGAAGAGTGTATGGGTGTGTAACTTAGAAAAAAAGGAATTCAACTTACCGCGTACTTTGACGGCGGTCTCAGCATTATGGTCTCTTGGCTCCTCCAATAGTTCAAAACGAAATGTTCCAAGCAGGGTTTTGGCAAACACGTGTTTTGTACATTTGTTACTTAGATTGCTATTTTAGACTAATCTAACGTATTATGTTGAACGTATTAACGTATATGATGAAGTCATATTCCTTATGGATGTGAGTCTGATAAACGCCGACGAAACTGGTGTAGAATCATGAAAACACCGACATGAGGTCGATGTCAAGAGAAAAATACGAAACCTTAACATGAAACATAATAGCACAGACTTGAAAGTATTCTTTTCACAGACGTCTTGCGGTAAATATAATGCCTCGTACGGCGAAGACATCGGTTTGAAAAAGATTTGAAATGGGGAATATTCCACATTTCTTGCAAATCTCCTGATGTTACAAATGAAGTAAGCGATAATTATGGTTGCTTTCAATGAAAAATTAATGACTAACCTTGCGTGATCAAGAAACAGTTTGTTTATCGAGCTCCATCACGTATCCGGCGAAATGCAACAGAAAGAAAACTGCGGTTAAACACGATAATGCTTGTGCACCTGTTTAAAAGGGGATGCAATGCTTCTCGTGGGGACAAAGCCAATATTTGGAGCAATGAATTAGAAAATGGCAGTTACCAAACATTTGTCTGAATGGCAAGGACTTCCAACTGTTTGCATCTACTTTGCTTATACACTGAAAGTTACCGAAAATTTTCTTGACTTTTGTTGGGTAAAAGTAAGCTCTTCGACATAGAATGATGAGAAATATTCCAAGAAAATTATCCGTGTTGGTAGACGGTCCGTGAGTTGCCATTCCTTAATAACTTGAATGTATCTTGTGTAAATCACAGTAAAAGCAATCAGTGGAACAGCTGATTTAATCTTGTGTTCCTCAGCGATCCGGAGACTGCTACCGTCAGTCCTTCAGGCAATATGTTTGTGTCTACAGAAAATAGGTGTTAAAGCATCGTATTTCTGGTTAACTTGAGAGCTTAAGACCCAGTTAACAAGGAATTCAATCGTTGTAAGATTGACCAATGCCCAGAATATGCATTTCTAAAAATAATGCATTCCTAGGCGTGGTCTAAGAATCAAACGTCGTCAGTATGCAGGCCCTTTTGGAATTCTTCCCGCTTCAAATCAATGACAAAAGAAAAAGTATTACGATCGACAAGGGTCTTGAAGGGTTGAAACCCCCAGTAATTGACCATACTCTTCGGTATCGTTCTTGAAGCATTATTCTACGCAAAAATGAAAAAAGCTTGCTTTGAAGGTAAATTCTCTAAAGAACAAAAACCATTAAAAGGACTCCCACAGGACTCGCTATTGACCCCCCTTGCTATTGGGCCCTTTCATTTTTATCAACGATGTCTATTGAACTGTAATGTATGCAGACGCCATCATAAGATTCTGACTTGGAAAGCAAAGTTGAGACGACACTAAGGATGTCGAGGTAAATTATCAGCACATAATTAGAAATACTATCATATCATCGTTTTCATGTTTTTCTCGACATGATGCGGTATTCCTCGTCTCTTTTTTAAAACTCTCCTTATTTGACCCAACTTAACACTAACGAAACAAAGTCGCTTTTTGAATCAGAAATTTGAAGAATCAACAACAGAAAAGGGAAGCATGTTTAACGAATAAAAATTATGACCATCAGGAATACTTGCATGGAAGATGTACTGGTGATGCATAAACTTACAAAAAACACAAAAACATGTTACATGGTTCTACATTGAATATACATTGCGTTTCAAAGACGATTAAAGACATAATAAAGCCATTACATGATACTTAAACGAACTACTTGCTGCAATGGCAGCACCATTAGACTTTGTCAAGGTAATAGCCATTAGACTTTGTCAAGGGAAAATTCGGCTCTTGGGAAAACCGGGCTAAGGTTAGAAATACCGATTTGATCGGTATAACTGGTTTGACCGCTGTCGGAAAATAAAAAATTTGAGATCTAAATTCGAAAATACTGTTCAGTCAGGAGAGATACGAAACATGAAACACAAGACATTGGGAACGGCGGTAAAGGGCGTCTGTCATTGAAGAAGAGAATTCTTGAACCGGAATTATGAAAATTGAAAGTACCGAGCCTCGATAAAAGAGGAGAAGTATACAAGAATACGATGAGCGTGCTGCAGTACTTTTGGTGGACATTAGACTGATCACGCGGCGACCTCGTATTCACTTTGCAAACAGGTTGAAAATATAGTGATAACTTAGAAAACAGATGACATATTGAAAACTTCGGCTATTGACCACTGTCATGGGCTCTGACATAGATGACATTTCAAAGCGTATGTGTCACATGATAAAAGACAAATACAATAAGGACATTCAAAAAGCTACTAACAACAACAGCAACAACATAATTAGCAATAACAACGATAGGCTAGCCTTTGTTTTCTTTAAAAAAAAACACAACATTAAGTTATACAGTACAACAAACAATGAGTAATAAAATGCTATGCTGAAATGATTATAAGCTGTTACAGCCATTGGGAGCATAAGCATAAGAGTTTAAACCGCAAGTGTAGATACGGACGTTCTACGTGTGGCAATAAAATTCATTTGATACATTATATGCTAGATAAATATTGAAAGCATACTCATTATTAAATCAAATAAAACGATTCAAACCCCGTTAGATATATTGCCGTTGGTGCCATTTGAAATGCCATTTGAAATGCCATTACTGTGATGCTCTTCCACAGGTTTTTGGGCAAAGATTGTAATACTCTGGCCAATGCGCCTGCGAGTAGCGTCAGTTTCTTCATAGTACTGATGCAAAATTCCCTCTTGTTTCATCTCTTCCACTTTGGCAATGGCCTCTTTCAGCTCATCGTCATCGACAAGACCCCATATTGAATCAATACACCTCCATTCTGGGCTAAGTGGGCCCTCAATATTCGAGTACTGATCTTTAAGAATCAGACAGCTGTCAGGCCTTGAGATGAATGACACATTGCAGTAGCCTGTAAACATAAAATTATATTCGTTTTCTCATACAAGGCACTGTAGGCATTGTGGCTTACAAAAAAGGAACGAATTGAAATGGTCCAAGTGGCGTTACATGTTGAAATTACAATCTTAGAAGGAGTGTCTTGCTACCACAAGTTCCCTTGACTTATACCAACTATATGATTGGACAACTAAGAAGAATATCACAACGAATCAGATTTGACGTCTGCCTAGAACACAATTCCACCTTTGCTATTATGGATCATATTAATGCCTTCTAGCCTAGTCCAGATTCAAATATATGCTTGAGCACATTTCCCTCATAAAAGCCATTTGAC